>NW_021163456.1:0-61391 GCF_004324835.1 Dendronephthya gigantea
CCCAACTGCCAGTTGGACAGTTGATTGGGTGATTTGAAGTACTTTGTGTAAAACCACCTGCGTGGAGGGTTGTCGCAATTGCCAGTTGAACACTTGATCTGGTGATTCAAAATAGTTTGTATGAAACTACTTGTGTGGATGGTGCTCTTAACTGCCAGCTGGACAGTTTATTTTGTGATTGGGAGTATTTCATGTAAACTACCTTTGGTGATTTGTTAGAACGGCTAATTGGACAGTTCGTATTTTGATTTGAACTACGTGGTTGTAAAGCTGTTTGCTTGGATGGTTCGTCACCTGCTAGTTCGATAGTCGATTTTGTTATTTGAAGTACGTTGCGGGGACCACCTTGTTTGCTCCCTTGTAACACTAAGGTACGTATGCTGTACGTCTTTTTTGTTTTTAGAACATCAAGAATGAGTTTGCTACTCTGAAGAAGAATGTCGAGGCCCTCTCTAAACCATCAGTTCAGGTGCTTCAAAGGAGAATTGTGAGCATGTCGGCACGGCCTCGTAGTGAGTTCAACAAGTATGATGCGTTGGAATTGTTGGAGTCTTTGAAGGACACTGCGCATGACGTAAAGCATGATAAGAGTTTGTATTATCGTGCTGCGTATGACACGATGCGAAACAAGATTAACAAGTCTTCGGAGTATTTCCGAGAGGTAATGTTAGCACTATTGGGTGATAAAGACCAGGCAAAAGTCTTGGAGCGTGTGAGTAAAGTTGACAAGCGGTATTTACGCAAGGCTGATACGGAGGTCAGGGCACCGGCGAAGAGAGGATGGGGGAACTCTGGAGGGATACGTGACCAGCGGTGCTATTATTGTGGAATGCAGGGACATTTTCAAGCAACCTGTTTCCAAAAGAAGAGAGATAACCAAGCACGTAAAGATTCTGGATCTACCTCAACTCCGACTCCTTTGAATAAACCTAAATAATATGAGACTTAACGATATTTTTTCTTGTATGCTTGTTATTTAAAGTTGTTGGGAAAAGTTATAATTAAAACGTGTATGATGTTGTGGACAAAAGTGTACGTTTGGGATTAACGTAGAGAAAATAGTGTTTTTATTTTATGATTATACAATAAAGGGTCTTTGGTGGGTTGGCAGTTTTGAAACAGAGTCTCTAAAATAACTCCCCTGGCTAGGCTGGGTCAGAACTGTCATCCCTTCGCTGGCTCTCTGGGTTCTATACGTTTGCAGTGGCTTATTGGTTTGTTTATTTTAGGAAAACACACCCATTACTTGGGATTGGGAATATGATAAACCGTTTGATTCTAAAATTGTGGAGGTTTCTTACAAAGCACCAATAAAATGGGTGGATATTCACGGGGACCCAGTGGATGCTAGTGGAGGGGTGACAGTTAGTTAGTCAGGAGAATTTGGAACGTATTATTCACTCCTTGGGCGATCCTGCGAATTTAGTTTACCGTGATCCTTCATCGTTTCGGGCAGGAGAACTTCATGCTCATGTCGACTATTGGCATACTATTGCAGGGAACTGTCCAACTACACACCAGACTCAAGTATTAGATTGGATCAGGAATAAAGTGTCAATTTTTCCTCATTTTCGACATTATCGGGGTGTTTTTAAGGGTCAAGCATATGATTCTGATCGACCACCTGTGTGTCATTTTCCAAATAGTGTTTCTTGTCGCCCGTTCGCCAAATTTATCCGTACAACTTTGGTTGAACGGACTAGTAATGGTGCCATATCGTTGCTTGGGAAGGTTGGGGAAGTCCAAATGCCCCACTTAGTCCTTCCTTTGACGGTGGAACCTACAAAACCGAGATTATGTTATGATGCGAGATTTTTAAATTTGTGGATCAGAGATAATCCTTTTCAGCTTGATCGACTGAGTGACCTCCCACAGTATGTTGAGCGTGATTCGTATCAGACGGTCCTCGATGATAAATCGGGTTATGACCATATACTGCTTGATCATGACACTCGCCAATATTTTGGTATTCAATAGGGTGGATGGGTTTTCTCTTATAATTCTCTTCCTTTTGGTTGGAAAACGTCTCCCTACGTCTATCATATGACGGGAATTGTGGCTTCCAATTACTTCCGTTCAATTCATGTCCCATGTTCATTGTATATTGATGATCGACATAATGGGGAACTACGGGTTTCCTTAACACAAGGGGCATATGCAGATTTTGAGAATGTTGACCAACGTCGTTTCATGGCTGCAAAATCGGCTCTGTTTCTGGTAGCGTATTTTTTGATCAAGTTGGGATATTTTCTGAATTTGGTGAAATCTACCTTGCAAGGTAGTACCATATCTTGGGTTTTTGGTCAATTCCCCGGGAGGATTTTTTCAGATGCTTCCAGATAAGCAAGCTAAGTTTCTGGCTTTGGTATCGGCGATTTTAAAGGAGAAGAAAGTTACTGTTAAAATCCTCCAAAAATTGTGGGAATTGGCTATTCCTGCAGCTATTTTGTTTACCCGAGAAATGAATACTGCTCTTTCGATTGCTCAAAGAACGGGTAAGACGATTCCCTTGCGTGGTCCTTTGCGTGAGGAGATTGCTCACTGGTCGGCGTTAGATACCTGGCGCCAATCTCTACCTTGGAGAGAGGAACGGCATATCCACCTGACAGTTGCATCAGACGCCTCGGCATCTGGTTGGGGTGGCAAAATCATGGCGCCAGTTGTTCGCCAAGTATCAGATTATTGGTCTCACGAACAGCAGCAATGGGATATTTCGGTTAAGGAAGCGATCGCATTAGAGAAAGCGCTTTTTTCTTTTAGGCATGAGCTTGAAAACGCACGAGTGGATGCTTTGGTTGATAACCAGGCGGTGGTCCATGCTTGGAATAATGGGGGTGGCCGCAGTCCCTCGCTTAATTGGGCTATTAAGCGGTTGTTTTTCGCTACTGTTACATTGAATGTGCACCTTAGAGTGAGTCTGGTCTCCAGTGCAGACAATCCAGCGGACGCTCTGTCGCGTTGCTTATCACCTTCTGATTGTCAGTTGGACGTGGACGTATGGAGTCTAGTGCAACAACGATTTGGTGGTCCAGCTGGGCATACATGTGATCTGATGGCCCTTGATTCAAACGTGATGTGGGATTTACATGGAGATCCCTTACAACATTTTACACCATGGCCATCTCCGGGGTCATCTGGCGTGAATGTTTTCGCCCAGGATTTGTCTAGACAAGATGAGGTTCTATCCCGCCCATATGTGTTTCCTCCGTTGTCTTTGGTAGGCGCTCTGTTGCGTTTTTTGAGGAAATGTTGACGATCGTGTACCTTTGTCACACTGGATGTGTATCCTAGAAAGTACTGGTGGCCCGTGTTGCATGAGTGTGCTGTTCGATCATTACGAATAGCCCAACGAGGGGATAAGGGTGTGCTACAGCTACCCAGCTCGGGCGGTTGGATACCTCATCCAGAGCTTCCGGGGGATCTGTGGATTTTTGCATTGGAATTTACTTCTATCTAACAGAATAACTGTACAACTTGATCCTGATATTTATTATCCATTTATATGTTGTAGTAACTTTGGATTTTCGGCTATTAATTGTAATTCGTTAAAGGCAATAAAATGCTGTTCGCATATTGTTTTCCATTTGTTTTCATGTCTATATATATATATGTATATTTTCAGCACTGTGCGCCAGTGGCAAAATTGTTTCTACCGTCGGTCAAATGTCCAGATTGTGGTTACACGAATGATTTTGATTTTCATTTTTGCCAGCGGTGTGGGTATCGCCGACAACTTATTTCTCGGTTCCAGTCTCGCTTGCCTCCGGAGTTTGATTTGTCCCTTATTGATAATCGTCTGCACCAACTGTGGATGTCAGATCAGGCTACTAGCTACGTACGACAGAAGGACTCTTTGCAAAAGGAGTTGGAAGCTTTTTTGTCAGCTTTACCAGGTCAGCCGGGACTGTTAACAGCGACCCCAAACGACTTGACGCGATTTTTGGTATTTAAAGACAGCAAGGGAAAAACGCAAGTTCACAAAATTGGATGTTCCTTTCTTGGACACCGGGGTGTACACGAATGTGGGTGCCCTATGCGGTTGGCTTTCAAGACCGTTGATTCTTATATAGGAAAGCTACGTGCCATTTTTTCTGCCCTTGGCCGCGATGGTGAATGGGGCAAGAGATTGGGACTTGGGAATCCGGCAGCAGATAAGACGGTTCGGGATTATCTGCGGCTTGTGACAGCTGAACAGCTTCAATCTAGGATAACCCCAAAACAAGCCACTCCGTTCCTTATTGACAAGTTGGTCCGACTGGCTTTGCATTTGAATTCTTTAGCCGAGATCTCTACAATGTCTTCCTCACACCGTTTTCTGGTTGCGCGGGATCAGGCCTATTTTAAGGCCGTATTCTTTAGTGGGGATCGGCCAGGGGACATGGGACAGGTCAAGGTGCCTGAAATATTACGTTTTCCAAATGATGATGGTCTATTATTCAATCATGTTTGGGGCAAGACTCTAAGAGATGGGGATAATAATGTGTTTGGTATTCGACGAAATCCGAATCTTACCATCTGGCCAGTGGTGGCTATCGAGCACTATATGGCCGTGGCACAAAGGATGGGGATTGATTTGACAACAGGTTATTTATTTCGTCCTACGACACCTAATGGCGGGGTGAAAAATTCACTGTTCACTTCTTCAGCGTCCGAAGCGCGATTGAAGCAATATCTTGTGGAAATGAAAGGTGGTTGTGCGATCACCTTGGCGTTGACTGGGGCTGACTTGTCGGAAATAATGGACCATGTGGGTTGGACTCGTCGTCACACTGCTCTGCATTATCTTCAACTGGCGAAGGTGTTCAACCCAATGGGGGCGTCAGCAAAGTTGGCGGCGGCTACGAGTATGGACACCACATCCGACTGGCAAGAAATAAACCAGTTAAAACGCTTTGTCTGTGCATCTGCCACCTACCTCTTAATATAACTGATTAATGGCTGTTTCTAATTATATACATAAAAACGGGTGTATGTATAAGCACGTGTGATATTTTATACCATTATAAGGTTTGAGGAGGTTTTGGGGTAGGGGGTTGTGTTTAGGTATGGGATGTAGAGGTATGTGATGATTGAAATTGGATGTGTGTTGAAGGCGATGTACGTGTTTCATATGTTGGGTGAAAAGGAGGTAGGGATGGAACATGTGTCCACGGCAACTAACATTTTTTCCATACCTAAATCAACTGAGCTAGAATGCGAGTGTTGGGAAATAGAATACTATTCTCAACACTCGTAATTATATGCGAAAGTGAATTAGGGATAAACAATGCTTAATAAGGGATTTTTGAATACATATTGATATGTAAATGAGACATTAAGCACATAAGAAGGCGATTGAACTCGGTTTTAGCTTAGTTACTTCAAGTTAGCAACAGAGTGAGGGTATTGGTGAGACGACTTTGCGTTCACCACCGCAAAAGTTCGTTTTTTGACTCACTTTCGTCCGCTGACTAACATTTTTTGCATACCTAAATCAACTGAGCTAGAATGCGAGTGTTGGGAAATAGAATACTATACGTACTGTTTAATTATTAAAGTCTGCCACATGAAATACAAGATGCATATGATTGCCATGTCAATCCCCTGTTTTAAACATGTGAGACACATGTGGTTCACATATGATTCGCATGTGTGGTCAATCTGTCAAAACTTTTCACATGTGAAGACATGTGAACCACATATGAAGACATGTGAACCACATGTGAACACATGTGAACCACATCAGTTCACATGTTACCCACATATGAAACACATGTGAATTACCTGTTTTTTTTCGTAAGGGTGTGTATGTGTGTGTGTGTGTGTGTGTGTGTGTGTATGTGTATATGTATAGTGCGTGTCAACAAGGTTGTCCCTTCAAATAGTAAAATAGGTATATATATCTCACATGTGACCACATATATGGAATACCATTAACTGGTTTAAGAAAAATTATCTATGCATGCACCTTTATTGTGTTACCCGAGGAATGCAATAGTGTATTTGTTATTTACACGATATTTAAGAATCAGGAAAATGCCAAAACCATATTCAAATGATTTGCAATTGAGATTAGTATGGTTAAAATTGTTTTAAGGAATGTCTAATGTTGATATATCATCAACATTATTTGTTTCGCCTAAGACCGTAAAACGAATTTACAGATTATTCCTGAATACTGGCAATGTCACCTCGCTTAAAGTATTCGGACGTCCGAAGGGGACCACAACGCTGTATGCGCACGAGGAATTGGTCATTTGTGAGATCGTGTTATGACAGCCTACGATACATTTAAAGGAAATCTTAAAGGAAATTTAAAGGAGATTTGTGGAATTCATACAAAATAACCTTTATCCAGCCCTAAACAGATGTGATGGTGCAAACAATCGTTCCGTTGTAGTACTTGGTAAGATACCTTCTAATTATTATAAGTCATCTCTCATTAAATCTATTTTCTGTGCCATGCACTTCCTGCTATGTATGCATGTAACTCGTAAATTTTACTCATAATGTTTTGTTTAGACAATGCTGCTATTCATCACGTAAACAAGGTCGAAAATTTCTTTGTGCGGTCTGGTGTACTTTTGCGGTATCTACCTGCCTATAGTCCAGACCTCAATCCTATCGAGCAGGTATTTGCTTCCACGAAAAGATTTGTTCGTGACAACGAAAATGTCTATCCGTCGACTAGAGAACCAAAGCCAATAATCATGGAATCTTTTGCACAAATTTCTCGCCAGGTATGCCAAAGTTATTTTCAACACTGTGGTTACCTTTAACTCTGCGTGTTTTTAATAACCTATATACTAGTCTTAAATGTAAGTCCTTCTACAGGCTATAATATAGCTAATGTTGGCAAATTGATATTACTATTGCCAATTGATATTACTATTGCCAAGAAATTTGAACCATTCCCATTTCTAATCCATTTGAACTTTAATTTTTTTACATTTATTAAAATTTATCACTTCAACGTTTATCAACATTTTTCACTACAAGTTGCATGATTAAAATGTTTATTATATTACACAAACCAAGGTATGCAGGATACAACAAAATTAAAAGTATTTTAATAATTTATTCTTGTTGGTATTATATTCTTCCTCGGGTAATAGCACCCAATTCTCTGAGATTAAACAGTTCTCTGATCTGTTTCAGCGTCTCCGTCCTTTTTGTGGTCTGATACGTATCAAAATAGAAGTAGATATACCGATGCAGTTTAATTTGAAAGCACATATACTTGACGATATTATTACAGTTTAGGCTGCATACTAGAATTATACTATTCAAGGCTCATACTCACTGATTCAATAGGTTCCGAAGTTTGTTGACAGCATTGGCCATCACTATTTGAATCTGTCGCTGAAGTTGAAGAAACTGCTTGCTTGGGACGTTTTGCAGGGATGCGAAACATCGGTGCATTGGGAACAGTGTCAACAGTAGCAGACCCAAGCCTCTGAAAAATTATATATGTATACGAATGCATATGACTTTAAGACATACATTTAATGCTAACAATTTAATTGGGGGTTTTTTTGTGAAGTTTAACACTCAATATTAATTAGTTTAAAATATTAATTTTACCACCATTTCAGCCCACAAACAAAATTTGTAAGGTTGATGTGCATCCTCCGTCCTTCTAATTGATTCTTCAGCACTCTCAGGCTTGCTACTCATACTGTGTTGTGTTTCTGAGCCATTAAAAGTGAAAGTAATAATTGCCGACAATATCTGTTCATCTGAGTTGTATTAACAGTCTTTTTTTTAAAGAGAGAAGTAAAAACTATACCCACATGGCAAATTTTCTCGACATGTACGTTTCGTTGACTCAAAAATGTCAATCCAGAAAGGGTAGTTCTTCATCGCGTTATCATAGCCTTCTTTCAGCTCGAGAACAGTGTTAATAGAGAACTTTTTATTTCTGTCACCAACATATCCAAATTTAAAACTCGGTAGCGATTGTGATTCTAAGTTGGGAAACGCTTTCAATATTGCTTCCCTAAACTCGTCCACCGCGTCTACGACAGGAAAATTTTGCACCCTTTGCTCTAGAAATTTGCTTTTTTTTATTCTCATCCAGAACCCGTATTTCGACCAAAGGAATAGTCTCGTCAAATTCATCAAACATTTTCAAAACTCTTGATATATAGTGTATGCGGCATAGACACACGGTGTATAAAAAACGAACACAAACTCGGAATTTCCCAAGAAATTTATGCCCACAACACACAAAAGATTTGACTCCTATGAATTTTAAATAGCTTCTAATTGTATTCCAGGGGCAAGTTGTATAAAAATGTGGTTAACTCTTAACTATAGTTAGTAACAGATTTGACCAATCAGAGTAATGTATTTTTGAGTTAACTACGACTTAACTAAAAGGTAATTAAAACTAAATGAGTTGTATTCCACCACCAATTGTGTTCATAAAGCGAAATGAGTAGGTTGTAATTCAACAGTTATGCGTTAGGGGCCGGTTGTATAAAACTCTTAAGTATACATTATATAAGTATTAATCGCCTAAATAAAAAAAAATCACATCTACCACTCAAGTACTAACTTTGCCTGACTTGTTTTAACTGCAGTGATCAGACGAGAACTGGTGCTTTCCAAGTGGTATGGACGTAGACATCTTGTGTGGGAAAACAAGAGCTTTTGACCTCGGAATATTTTTGGGGAAAGTTGAACGAAAATATTCCTTTTGTGCAAATTAAAGAGAACATTGGAATAATTTTTTATGAATAAATCAAAAGGAGCCTACAACACAAAGTATTCTCAAGAGGTCACCCATCCAAGTACTAACTTTGCCTGACTTGTTTTAACTTCAGTGATCAGATGAGAACTGGTGCTTTCCAAGTGGTATGGACGTAGAAATCTTCTTTGTGGGAAAAAGAGCTTTTGATCTATGAATATTTTTGGGGAAAGTTGAGCAAAAATAATCCTTTTGGGCAAATTGATGACAACATTGGAATAATTTTCTATGAATAAATCAAAAGGATCCTACAACACGAAGCATTCCCAAGAGGTCACCCACCCAATTATTAATTTCGCCTGACTTGTTTTAACTTCAGTAATCAAACGAGAACTGGTGCTTTCCAAGTGGTATGGACATAGATATCTTGTGTGTGAAAACAAGAGCTTTTCATCTAAAAATATTTTTGGGGAAAGTTAAACAAAAATATTCCTTTTGGGCAAATGAGAAAATTGGAAAATTTTCTAGGAATAAATCAAAAAGAGCATATGACACAAAGTATTCCCAAGAGGTCACCCATCCAAGTGCTAAGTTCGCCTGACTTGTTTTAACTTCGGTGATCAGACGAGAACCGGTGCTTTCCAAGTGCTATGGACGAAGTAATCTTCATTGTGAAAAAAAGAGCTTTTGATCTATGAATATTTTTGGGGAAAGTTGAACGAAAATATTCCTTTTGGGCAAATTAATGAGAATATTTAATAATTTTCTATGAATAATTCAAAAGGAGTCTAGAAAACGAAGTATTCCGAAGAGGTCACCTCCCAAGTACTAACTTTGCCTGACTTGTTTTAACTTCGATGATCAGACGAGAAACAGTGCTTTCCAAGTGGTATGGACAAAGACATCTTGTGTGCGAAAACAAGAGCTTTTCATATATGAATATTTTTGGAGAAAGTTAACAAAAATATTCCTTTTGGGCAAATTGATGAGAAACTTGGAATAATTTTCTATGATTACATCAAAAGGAGCCTATGACAGGAAGTATTCCCAAGAGGTCACCCATCCAAGTACTAAATTTGCCTGACTTGTTTTAACTTTGGTGATCAGACAGGAACCAATGCTTTTCAAGTGGTATGGACATACACATTTTGTGTGTGAAAACAAGAGCTTTTGATCTATGAATATTTTTGGGGAAAGTTAAACAAAAGTAATCCTTTTGGGCAAATTGATGAACACATTGGAAAAGTTTTCTATGAATAAATCAAAAGGAGCCTACAACACAAAGTATTTCCAAGAGGTCACCCAACCAAGTACTAACTTCACCTGACTTGTTTTAACTTCGTTGATCAGACTAGAACCTGCTCTTTCTAAGGCCCCCTCTACACGAGCCCAGGCTGGCTGCCAACCCGGGTCAACCGGTCTGCAAATAAATTACTAGTTGGGTTTACACAATAGCCGGGTTTGGACTTCACACCTCGCCAACCCGGGTAACGCTTCTTGAGACCCGGGTTGGCGGGTGTAGAGGTGTGAAAATTGTGCTGAATTCCTCATGTAAACACAAGTTGGCTTGACCAGGACTTGTGTAAAATGCAGCTGGACTTTGGAAGCAAATATCCTGTCACACACGCATATCATATTGCATTTAGCGTGCGTAACTTCTCTCCGCTAGTATGGCAAGCAAAAGTAAAACCGCTCGAACAGACAAAAATGTTGCAAAAAAAACGCAACAGCCTCAGTTTCAGTGGTCGCCCAAAATGGTTGAACATTTGATATTGTGTTCGAAACAATATGTCGGAGATGGACTAGAAAAACGTCGACTTTAACTCAAATGTTGCAGCCATGTATTCCAGACTGCGAGAAGACATGGCGTTAGCTTTTGACGCAGAATATTTTGGGCCATGTGATGTTCCCATTCAACATAGCGACATAGAGCTAACAATGGAAGAAGAAACTGCGTTTCTGGTGGAAGCCACACGAACGCCAACGAAACACACACGAAACGAAAGCCAAATCCCTAATATCCAAGGGATATAACCGAATAAAAGAAAAAATTTGACAAATCCCAAAGGCGTACAATAACGTTGTTACCAATGGCACGAGATCTGGTCAGGAAGAGTTGTTCAGGAATATTATGATGAATTGGTCCAGATTTTAGAGTACTAGCACATGCACCACACCCAACAGGGCCAGCACTAGTAGCACATCACACTCCACTGCATCCAACACACCACCACCTGAGGCAGATCTTGATACATTTCACTTGGGTGACTTGGGTGGGTGACCTCTTGGGAATTCTTCGTGTCGTAGGCTCCTTTTGATTTATTCATAGAAAATTATTCCAAGGTTCTCATCAATTTGCCCAAAAGGAATTTTTTTGCTCAATTTTCACCAAAAATATTCATAGATCAAAAGCCCTTGTTTTCTGAAACAAGACGTCTACGTCCATACCACTTGGAAAGCACTGGTTCTTGTCTGATCACCAAAGTTAAAACAAGTCAGCCGAATTTAGTACTCGCGTTGAAGAACATTCTCGCCAACCCGGGTCAGCAATTCCCAACCCGGGCTGGCTAGGGAAATATTTCTGAGTGATAGCCTGGAGCAGAGTGTAAATTGGCGCGAAACTGCGAAGTAAAATGGCGGACAATAAGCATAAACGAAGAAAAGTTATTGTTTCTGCCTGTGCAGTTTTGCTTCTGCTTTTAGCAGCCATACAAATGCACGGTGTGATGCTGTTGTTCATTATCCAACAACAGCAGATTGCGGCTGCTCAAAATATGGTAATGTTAGATACAATGAAGAGTATTCGAATGTTGAAAATGTTGAAAAGAAGAATTATTCGAAGAAGGCGACGTGGTTGGATAAATCCTGGCCGAACAGATATTTGGTGCGAAAACTTGTGGAGTGGCAAGTTACTAGAAAACGAATGGCACCTAAATTTGCGAATGAATAGGGAAACGTTTTTGGAGCTAGTGGAAATGATGCGGCCAAACTTTGAAATGAAGACTTGTAATTTTCGTGGAGATGCATTGAGTGTGGAGAAAAAGGTTGCAATGACCTTGTACTATTTAAAAGATCAAGGAATGTACCGGGTGACTTGCAACAACTTTGGTGTGTTGCTGCCTTGCTTGTCTAAAACTGTTAAAGCAGTTTGCTCATGCATCAGTGAAGTGGTTGGCCCTCAATACTTAAAGTTGCCCAAAACTTTGAATGAAATGAACCAACTTATTGCACATTTTGAATCACGATTTGGTTTTCCCCAGACATTTGGTTGTCTGGATGGTACGCATATTCCCATTCGACAACCAACTGAAAACAGTCAGGCCTATTTCTGTTATAAAATGAAACACAGTCTGAATGTTCAAGCACTTTGTAACTACAGAGGCATATTTCTTGATGTTGAAATCAAGTGGCCTGGAAGTGTTCACGATGCCCGAGTATATGCAAACTCCAATGTTCACAGGAAAAATCCTCCCAATGGTATACCGATCTGTTCTTCCAGGGACAGATAGAATTCCACCATTAGTTCTTGGAGACCCTGCCTACCCCCTCTTACCCAATGTGATGAAAGAATATGTTGAGGATGCCTATAATGAGAAAGCTATTTTCAACCAAGTGTTGCGAAGTGGCTGGAATCAAATTGAGTGTGCTTTTGGCAGATCGAAGGCAAGATGGCAAATTTTAAATCACCCTATAAATATCAAATTGGAAGATGTTCCAACACTTGTACATGCTTGTTTTGTATTACATAATTTTTGTGAACTTAAGGCGTGCCCAATCATCGGAGATGTGGAACATCAAATGCAAATGAACATTGTTGATAGCTGTTGTGCACACCCCTCTAGGCCTGATCGGTCATATTCCTACTCCTGCAACAGGCACTGCATTTCGTGAAATCATAACACAGTATTTAAAAGAATATTTATCTTAGAGCCTAATATCAGGTACATGAGTATTGAGTATTCTCTACACGTAGCATTGCTAGCCATGACAACTTATAACGTGATTGCCTGAAAAATTGAAATTGTCATATTTTTAAAAGGTTTTTTTAGAATTGTTGGTTTAACTTGTTTTTATGGCTAGTCTGGTATAGATCATCTACCATACTATACTTGTCTGGGAAATAGCACATGTAACTTTGTTGTAGGCACAATCAAATTATTGCACTTCCATACCTTGCACATGCACAAAAAATCTTTCATACACTGTCTGGTAAAATATTCAAATTTGAATCGTAGAATTAGTAACTTGTATTTTAATAAATATTTAAATTCATTCTTAATGTACCTAATTATTTCAAATTTCCCCTTGTGCCCTCAGTGACTCCCCTCAATGTGATTTAATGAGCTAAACTTCCCAAGATTATGCAAACTAATAACATGTGAAGTAATAAAATATGTGCAAATGAAATAGAATAGAATTGGCTAGCGATATTAGCAGTTAAAAATGTTTCATATGTGTCCATCTATAGTTGTTCATATGTCTTTCCATTTGAACTTGGCAAGTTGTTTTGTCCATACTGAAACCTTTGCTGCATGAAGTTTGCTTCATCATTACTGTCGGCTGGCATTCTAGATGTGGTTCGCATGACTAATTTGCTGTTGTCCCAGATAAGGCTGCTGCGGCACATGCATTTCCTGTTGATTAGGGAAATTGGGGGGATAAAATTCTTGTGATCCTGGTTGATTGATGGGCGGGTGAGGGTTATTGGGCCTATTTTACAAATGTATGGGCCATTTGCATAACATTTGGGTTCAGAGCCATTGCCAATAGACCACGGCCATCACTAACATTTTTCCCAAGTGAATTAAGTGATGCTGACATAGATTTTGCCATTTCCATCAGGGCAATTTGACTTTCTCGCATGTTTGTCATATGCTGCTTCTTTAAGGCAATATCTTCTTTTGTTGCACAGAGAAGAACTTCATCTCTTTTTGCAGCAGAAAGTGGTTTCTCAAGATGTTTTCGTTTATTGTCCACTATCCTTGCTGTTGATGACAGTGGCCTTTTTCTTGGCTCAGGTGCTTGTTCTAAATAAATATGGCATGGGGTTAACAGGAGCAAATCCTAATAAGCTAGAAAGTGAACTTATCAAGCGAAAATTTTAGCTCAAGAGCTTCCCCATTGACAAGTTAAATATCTGGCATTTGTTAAAAAACAAGTAAGGTGCACTGGGGCGCATTGCAGCTTAATGGGTGACCCATTAAATCTCTATGCACTCCAGTACACCCTGCCTATTTTTCTTTGACAAATGCCAGACAATTTTACTAGTCAATGGGGAATATTTGACAAATCTCACAATCCTACATACCAAAATTGTTTTCTTTATCGCTTTCACCATCTAGTAGAGTGCCTTCGATAACAAGGGTGAAAAATGTTAGCTAATTAGTGCGTTTGTTTACATTTTTCGTCCTTGACCAATCAGAATGCGCAAAATTCAAAATATGTTGACAAAAGGAGTGGGAAAATTGCACCAAGTTCTGAGCCCTCCGTGCCATTCGATATTAAACTTTTCACTTCAAAACAATATAGCAGAAACCCTAATAGCCTGTTTTCAAAACGCATATGAAATACTTCGCCAGACTCCATAAATTTTGTACTTTAAACATATTTCCTTCCAGTTGACTGACTATAGACATAGTGTAGTGAAGACCCTATTCCGTGTTACAGAGTAATACTTTTCTCGTCGGACACATGAGAGTTACAAGTGTAGTGTTATTAAATATCAGATCCGGTTGGCTTCCTTTGGTAACCCTCCTGCCGAATTTATTTGGCTGATGTTGAGCAACAGCTGTCTCTACTGCTTCTTTCAAAAGCATTGGTTTTGAATTGTGCTAGCAACTTGATCAGTGACTAGTGCGCAAATTCATCAGTAAGTGATGATCTGTCCGAGTTGTTACCCTGAACAATCTCCATCTCCAGCAAGGCTGGTACCTGCAGGGTGGAAACAGTCCATTAGACTGTTTATTATAGTAGAATAATTTTTTTTCTCACCTGTGAAGCCTAATGGTTTGTTCGAGTTGGTACTGTGAACAGAGCCTTTTTATTTATTTGGCATTGGGGCCGTTGAAGCAGGCTAATCGTGCCAATTTGACCAAAATTAATGTCTATGAACAGCTAAGGTACAGCCTTTTATCTGTAAGAATATAAAGTTGTTAAACTATAAGATATACTTGCAAATACAGATGTAGTGTAGATTACATATGATAACATTTGCATAACATGGTGAATTATGTGACATAGCGGATGACGTAATTCTAGCAGCGCTAGAACGCGGCTACAAGGAGCTATATATAAGCTCAAGTAAAAGTGACGCAGCGCTGAAACCGCGCTTGAACAGTGCTAACACAGCGCTAACTTGGTCTTGCAGATTGCCTTCTATGGTAATCATGGAACTCCAGTTATCTGGTTATAGCGGATTGTATTACCATAGTTTGCGTGCCAAATACGTCATAATTAACTTATGCAAGCACTATATAAACGCTTGCACACATATATAAGATAGATAGAAGATAGAAATATAGAGGATTGTAAATAGAAGACAAGAAATATATATTCCAAAGCTTTACTGGTGTTGGACTGATTTCTATCACGACGATGGTGCAAGCCTGAAATACTCAGTTGAAGTTTGGATTGAGTTAAGCTTATTGCTAACGGTCCCTGGGACACGGATGACACACCCAATTCTACGGCCCAACGTTACATTGGTGGCAGCGGTGGGATCCAGAAAACCAGAAGCAGCCTAGAAAGACCAAGACTACAAAAACTGTGAGTGCTTAGTCACGATTTTTGGGCTGGGGCTTTACTGTAGTTCCAAAACTGGTTGTTTCGGAACTTTGGTGGTGTGTTCGCCTTTCGGGAGGTGTCCTTTGGTATTCGGTTGTGTAGATTTGCATTCTCTTGTGTTTATTAAGTTCGTAATTAAGTTTGCGTAGGGAAGCAGCATGTCTACGGATCAGCCCAGTAGCAGTGGAGGCAGCGCGCCAACTACGACGCACCATAAGGTAGCCGTCATGCCGGAAGCTTTCGGGGCCGGAGACAAAGAGGATTGGGTTTCTTGGCTTAAGTATTTCAATAATTGCGCGAAATTAAATAAGTGGAGCCCTGAGGAGAAACGCGATTTCTTGGCAGTTCGTCTCCGTGGTGCTGCGCAAGAAACCTACTTCTCTTTGTCCGACGAAGTTCAGGATGGAACATTCGACGGTCTCGGAAAGGCATGGCTAGGAAATGGCTAGGAAAGCATTTCCTGGCGCACCAGCGGAGATTCTTGATCGTTTGACGATGGATCGCTTCATCGCGTCTTTGGATAGCACAGACCTTCGCATACGTGTTAGGGAAGGCAACCCAAAGACGTTCGATGAATGTTTAAGTCGAGCGATTCAACTTGAGGCAATTTACGAGGCAGAAATTGGCCAGAACCGTGGCAAATCGTCTTGGGTTCAAACGGTCGAGAAATCTGCGGAGATGCGCATCTCCGAGATGCTCACCAGGCAAACTGCTGCGCTTGAGAAGGCCGTCAATTTGCTAAGCGAGCGCGCCAAATCTGGGGATGGAAATAGCCGTAATAAGCCAGGGTTTAAGTCCAAGGGCAAAATTACTTGTTGGAAATGCGGTGGTGTGGGCCATGTTAAAGCGAAATGCCCCACACAAGAGTTACCAAGCGGGAAGCCGGAAAACTAGGGTTGGCTGGCGCCGCGGGTCGCGCGTCAGCCAATGATTCATCCAAGACCCAGCAAACAAGTTCCAATGCGAGCCGGGAAGGGGGTGCAGAAGTATCAAAACCTACAATATTAGGGTCGTACGGGGTCAATGAAAGCGCCAGCGTTTACGTCCCTGGGTGGATAGGAAATGTCAGGGTAGACATGCTTTTAGACACGGGTTCTGCTGTAACTCTCGTACATAAGCGGCTATTGGATAGGGTTAACCAGGGTGAGGGGATGTCTAAAGCACGGGAAAGGGTTGTATCAGCAAACGGGCAGCCATTAGGAATCCTAGGAACGTGTAGGCTTAGAATACGTTTAGGGGGTGTTGATGTTTATCACACGGTGCTAGTGGCGAGTGATATTACTCAGGATTGCTTGATTGGTGTTGACTTCTTGGCTAAGTATGATTGTAAAATTAATTTTGAGATGAGTTCGGTTAACGTTGGGGATAGGGAAGTCTCTATTGGGAATAGGTTTGAGGAAGGTGGGACATGCGAACGGGTTAGGTTGGCAGAGACGGTTACGGTGCCGGGTGGACATGAGATGATCATGTCAGCAAATGCCGGGGCAATTTGTGACGAGGTCACTGGTATAGTAGAGCCCTGCCCAGAATTTGTTTCTAAGCGCTCAATTCTGGTGGCCCGAATAGTAACAAAGCCACGGGATAACCATGTGCCTGTCAGGTTATTATATCCTTCTCAAGACCCAGTCACCATATACCGAGACACAACCCTTGGGACGTTTTCTCCAGCAAACGTAGAGAATCCTGTAGAACCGAACTCGGAGGTTTACCAAGTGAAGTCTGTTCGTGGGAAAGCTAAGTCTTCAAAATCGCCTAAAACGACATTAACTCAACTGTTTAATTTTGAAAACACGGACATAAACAATTCGCAAAAATTGCAGTTGGAGGAGTTTTTGAGCGATTTTGAAGACGTAGTTTCGAAAGGTTCGTCAGACTTGGGCAGGACAAACCGGGTAAGACATCGTATTCCCACGGGTGACGCTGCTCCTATTAAACAATCCCCAAGACGTGTCCCCTTCCATCAGAAGGATGAGATGGACAAAAATTTAAAGGCGATGCTAGATGATGGCGTTGTAGAACCTTCTTCAAGTCCTTGGGCCTCCCCAGTTGTTCTAGTAAAGAAGAAAGACGGTAGCACTAGATTTTGCGTTGATTATCGTCGCCTCAACGACGTCACACGAAAGGACGCTTATCCGTTGCCGAGGATTGACTCGACCCTTGATGCTTTAGGTGGGGCTAAGTATTTCTCCACTATCGATCTTGCTAGCGGTTATTGGCAAGTTGAAGTAGACCCATCGGATCAAGAGAAAACTGCCTTTGCAACACCACAAGGATTGTTCGAATTTCGTGTTATGCCGTTTGGGTTAACTGGAGCCCCAAGTACTTTTCAACGATTAATGGAGTCTGTCTTAGCGGGATTACAATGGTCCACGTGTATGGTTTATTTGGACGATATCATCATTTTCAGTACGACGTTCGAAGAACATCTGGAAAGGTTACGAGAAGTATTCACAAGACTTCGTGAAGCAGGACTGAAGGTGAAACCACAGAAATGTAAACTGTTTCGGAAAGTCGTACCGTTCTTGGGCCACGTCATCTCTAAGGAGGGGGTCGCAACCGACCCCAGCAAGATCGATGCCGTGACACAATGGCCGGTATCACTGACCAAAACCGAGTTACGTAGCTTCCTGGGATTAGCTTCCTATTATCGGCGGTTTATCAAAGATTTCGCGGCGATAGCTTCACCGTTACATCACGCACTGACTGTTGGAAACGAGAAAGCATTCGTGTGGACTACGGCTTGCGATCGTGCTTTCGGTGATTTGAAGAAAAAGTTGGTGAACGCTCCCGTGTTAAGTTACCCGAAATTCGATTTGGAATTTCTTCTCGATACGGATGCAAGTGACGTGGGAATTGGCGCTGTGCTATCTCAAGTTCAAGAGGGCGAAGAAAGGGTGATTGCATACGCGAGCAGGACACTTACTAAATCTGAAAGGAACTATTCGGTTACGAAGAGGGAAATGCTGGCTCTAGTTTTCTATAGTCAACATTTCCGGCACTATTTATACGGTCGACGATTTACTGCACGAACAGATCACGATGCTTTACGGTGGCTTAAGAACTTTAAGGAACCAGGCGGACAGGTTGCACGTTGGTTGGAGAAGTTGGCAGAATTCGATTTCAAGGTCCAGTCGCGGCCGGGGAAACGACACGGGAACGCAGATGGGTTGTCTCGGAGACCACCGGATCCTGCCGATGTTCCTGAGGAGTCCACGGTTGGAACTGCTGCGGTTAGTCCAGAACGGAGTTGGTGTTTGCGATGGACAGCTGCGGAGTTGAGATCGTTGCAGCTGGCCGACCCTGTGATCAAAGATGTGTTGTCTTGGCGAGAATCCAGATCAGACCCTCCACGGAAAGAAGACATGCAAGGATTCAGCAGAACTGTACATAATTTATGCTCCCACTGGGAAGCCCTTGAAGTTCGAGACGGAGTTTTGTATCGGTGTTGGGAGAACGAAGACGGAACAACTTCGAAACCTTTGTTAGTTGTACCTAGATCGTTGGTGAAAGACGTGCTCACTGCGTTACACGACGATCCGACGGCGGGACATTTGGGCGTCACGAAGACACTGTCGAAGGTACGGGAACGATTCTACTGGCCTGGTCTGCGCACCGAAGTGGAAGAGTGGGTGCGACAGTGCGAGAAATGTGCCACGGGTAAGGGCGCAACGAAAGGACATCGCGCTCCTTTGGTTAGCTGTCCCCAGGCTTCCCAATGGAACGCGTTGCAATTGACATCCTTGGACCTCTTCCGGAATCTACGAACGGTAATAAGTACATCATGGTAGTTGGTGATTACCTGTCGAAGTGGACGGAGAGTTATGCGATACCGAATCAAGAGGCACAGACGGTAGCTCAAAAACTGGTCGAAGAGTTTATTTGCCGTTTCGGGGCGCCGGAAAGGATTCATACGGATCAAGGTCGGAACTTCGAGTCTTCTCTATTTCAGGAAGTTGTCTTCTTCTTGGGATAGAGAAGACACGTACGTCGGCGTATCATCCAGAGGGAGATGGAATGATCGAGCGATTTAATCGGACATTAGAAGCGATGCTTTCCAAGTACGTAGAGAAACATCAGCGAGACTGGGACGTTCACCTTCCAAAGGTTATGATGGCGTACAGATCTAGCGTACAGGAATCGACCGGTTTTGCGCCTTTCTATCTGATGTTCGGTAGAGAAATTCGTTTGCCAGCGGACGTTATGTTCGGAAGCCCTCCAGATCGCCCCAGAGACACAACGAAGTATGTCGCGGAATTACGGGGAAGACTTGAAGAAGCGCACGAACTCGCTCGCGAACAGCTAAAAAAAGCACAGAAACGACAAAAGAGCTACCATGATGCTCGAGGCGTAGGTGGTAGTTTTGGTGTTGGCGACCGAGTCTGGCTTTTCAATTCAGCAACGAAGAAAGGAGAGTCGAGGAAGCTCATGCAGCCGTGGTTGGGACCTTACGTGATCTTAGACAAAATTTCGGACGTGAACTACAGAATCGGGCTCGAGAACGGGACAGGACGAAAGCAAATTGTTCACTTTAATCGGCTGAAACTTTGCAAAACGCAGAAAAAGGACGGAGGAAATTCTGACAAGCGGCAGAAACCCGTAGGAGAACAGGTTGATCGTGGAAACGAAAGCGACGGCGAACAGTCTTATGTACCGGACGACACCGACCTGTTATATTCTGATAATCCACCTGTTTTCCTGCAACCGGACCACAATCACGAGCATGAACCAACCCCAGTTGAGCGAGCACTTCCCGAGCGACAGCGACGTGTTGTACGACCACCAGTATGGATGGATGATTATGAGGTAGAATGAATGTTGGAACACTTGAAACATTTCTTTGAACAATTTTTTTAGTTTTATTGCATGCTTGGACGATTTATATAGCATAGAGTTTTATTACCGGCATGAGGACATGCCTTCCTCTAAGAAGGGGGTAATGTAGCGTAGATTACATATGATAACATTTGCATAACATGGTGAATTATGTGACATAGCGGATGATGTAATTCTAGCAGCGCCGTTAGAACGCGGCTACAAGGAGCTATATATAAGCTCAAGTAAAAGTGACGCAGCGCTGAAACCGCGCTTGAACAGTGCTAACACAGCGCTAACTTGGTCTTGCAGATTGCCTTCTATGGTAATCATGGAACTCCAGTTATCTGGTTATAGCGGATTGTATTACCATAGTTTGCGTGCCAAATACGTCATAATTAACTTATGCAAGCACTATATAAACGCTTGCACACATATATAAGATAGATAGAAGATAGAAATATAGAGGATTGTAAATAGAAGACAAGAAATATATATTCCAAAGCTTTACTGGTGTTGGACTGATTTCTATCACGACGATGGTGCAAGCCTGAAATACTCAGTTGAAGTTTGGATTGAGTTAAGCTTATTGCTAACGGTCCCTGGGACACGGATGACACACCCAATTCTACGGCCCAACGTTACACAGACGACTGGTTGGAAACCTCATTGTATTCATATAAACTAGTCGATGCTACGAAATCTTAAGATAAAGACAACAAATGTTAAGTTTTTCAATGTCTAGTGACTGAACTCTTGCAGTACAACAAGAGAAAATGTTCACTCACCTGGTTAGTAGCCACCTTTCATAAAAATACTGATGGATGTTAAATATTTACAAGGGATTATGCAATTTTTGTTTGTAAAATGAGTCCAAACCAAAGCTTGCCCATGAAATAAGAGGATGATTAGTATGCATTTAAAAAAATTAGTGGGTTCCAGACCACTGCCGGCTGTGGATCTGCACCAGTATTGCAAGTATCAGTCTGAGAAGGTACAAAGGAGAACTGAGTTGGCTTCAGCTTCAGCAAAATAGAACTACTGGGTGCAGTTTGTAGGAGAAAGTCAAAATGCTCATTATGCACAAATCCCTTTACTTCAGTTTCTCTATTTATTTTGCTACCTAAAAATTAACAGCAATACATTATATTTTATTTATTATCTAACAGCAACAACAAACATTTTATCTAACATACTGATAATTTAAATGGTTGTGAAAGATAAAAATGCAACAAAGGGGGCTGCTCAACAGTTACATCAAAGATATAATATATCATTATAGGGACTGTCTAACTGCCCCGTCTCCCCCCCTGTAATTGTCGAACGAGCATATGCACTGAAAAGCATGTGGTGCATGTTCAAATTTTGACAACAGACAATATATGCTCAAATCAAACAATTTTTCCTAATGACAAGTACTAATTGACTATGCAATGCGCAATATGCTAAAAAATGTCAACGAATCCAGTTGCTACTGAGACAGATTTTTACATGAAATCCGCAATTAACAATTTCACAATGCAAATACGACATAATATGTTATAAATTTACTTAAAGTTTAAAACTAAAATGTGTAAAATACCTACCAATTTTGATCTACATCCAGGGATGGCGCCAGGAATTCCCCGACACAGGGGCTAAGGTCCCCGACAGGGGGGCTGAACTCCTGGTTGTTATTTAATGTGTAATTGTAGGAAGCACAGTTTTCGGTTTATTGCTACAGTCCCATGCCTTAGATTTAGAGCCTAGGCTCACGAGGTGCCACCTTGGTTGGCGCCGAGCGAGAAAATTTTTGAAATTTGATTGCTCTAGATCTTTAGAAATTAGCATTTCAGAGTTTTATCACGGACTTTTTCATGAAAATTTTTATGCTACAAACAATGTACAATGTAAAATACTAAGTTAAATTTTGAAGCAGTTTATCTGTTTTATTTTGGGGAACTAAAAACAATAGAGGGCGATTCAATATATCTCCCGTTCATTCCCCGACGAATTGTAAAATTTTCCCCGACAGGGGGGCTAGAGTTCCCCGACGCGGGGGCTGTAGCCCCCCCCCCCCCCTCTGGCGCCACCCCTGTCTACATCCTACTTTGATACTGCCTGTTCCATGCAAAAATGCAAAGAGAGCGCTGCAGTGAACTGAAGCGCAGATTAGTAAGCAGAAGCTATGCATGTTAGCATATCTGATCATGTGATCTGATGTACGACCATGTGATTTTATTCCCGCACTCTGGTGCACTGAGCTATATAATAGAGCTCAGTGAGTGCTCCAGTGTCACACTCGCAGAAGCCTACCTCTGGAGACTGTCGACCTTTGCTTCATTTACTTGTACGATTATACCAAAATTTGGAAATACTGAGAGTGTGTTGGATATTTTCAGACACTGTATGTATCTAAAAGTGCTTGAGTTGAACTGTCTCAATTTTTTCTAGCCTTTTTGTCATTATATCAAAATTGCTTTCATTTAATCCTAGAATATATTCGTCACTGAATCATCGATTTACATATTAAACAAGTGGTTGTTCCTCGCACTGATCATTTATCAGGGTTCTATATACGTAAAAGGCCACGTTTCTCGTAAAACTAAACCTAGTCATTGTGCAGGTATCAACACCAAACGTTGCCATTTGACATGTTTTTATATCAATTGCAAAATTTAGTCTACTTTTTTTTCATTATTTTTTTCCCAATTGGATTTCTACAGTATGGTAAACACATGAGCGCTCATTTAAAACATGCAAGCAAATTGGTTAAAAAATTGCTGGGGCACCAGATAATCCATTTCAGGTAAGCGCATAATTTGTTACATACTGAGACACAAATTATAGGAATGTAAACAAGTGCTGAGGAATAGAATGATATATGCCTTACATATTGTGGACCTATTTAATGCTATGCCCTAAACTG
Organism: Dendronephthya gigantea; assembly: GCF_004324835.1. Lineage (NCBI taxonomy): Eukaryota > Metazoa > Cnidaria > Anthozoa > Malacalcyonacea > Nephtheidae > Dendronephthya > Dendronephthya gigantea. The sequence goes on from NW_021163456.1 coordinate 23,175, forward strand.
CATGACAGAACTTTGTATAGAACATTGCATTTATATCAAACTCTGTATCAACGATAGGTATAGGTATATTGTGTTTCAAGTGAGCTTGCCTCTAAGCTGTGCAGCTATGTAATTTGGCTCGAAAATCAAAATTCATGGTTTCTTCCCTGTGCATTTTCCGTAAAATATATACCTTAGTTACCTGCATAATAAAATTAAGGTTAGGTTTCCATATTTTGGCTAAAGATACAACACTGCAAAACGCTTTTCGATTATCATTACTGTATTTAATGAGGGCGGCATTTGCGATAAATTTTTTTTAGAAAGCGCTGCCCTTGAATGAGCGCCGCATTTGCGAATTGCGATCAATTTTCTTAAAGAACGCCGCCCTCAAATGAGCATGGCATGAATTATTTTCATATTTGGCGCTCAATCAACATACCGTCAGATTTGCTGAAGACGCTTTTGTTAAACCGGTCTTTAGAATTTTGGTAAAGTGCAGGTCAGTTGTGAAGCAGAGATTCCAGTGATTTGTGCGAGAAGGTTGTTTTCCGTAAAATGTCCAAATCAAGGAGCGCCGCATCTGAAGTTCTAAAAATTTAGAGGCGAGTAAATACTGTATAATTATATAAAGCATTTCAAAACATTGCCTTACTTGTAGTGGGACAGTGGATCTTTTCACTAAAACTGAAAGGTCACATGACTAAAAGTTGTTAGTTTGATTGGTTGGCTCATGTGCCTTTTTCCGGAATAAGTGGGTAATGAATGGGCAGTGGTACATTGAGGTGTCGTTTTTCCTTCGTACTTTCTCTGACTGATACTCACAATACTGATGCAGATCCCCGCGGTCAGCTGCGGTCTGGAACCCACTAATTATAATTTTTTGACATGCCACAACTCTTCCTCTTATTTTCGTGGGCAAGCTTCGATTCACTCACTAAAAATTTTCATAGCAGAAAAATCTTGAATCACTCGCTTTTCTCAACCATCATCTGGAGAAATTGTGAAGTAATGGAAACAAATACGGTAAGTGACTTTAAATCTCTTTCTGTGAGTGTTTACAAATTATGCGTTTTATCAACGTTAAATTCGTTACTAAGAGTTCATTACAATCAATTGTACTTTTAAGGTAGTTTCAACATTATTAATTTAATGCCTTACATTGACAAATTCCATGAGGTTCTTCAAAGTGAACATGACCACTCCAAAACCAACTCTAAAGTTTTTGCCCAACCTAAATCAGTTAGCTTCAAGGAACATCCAAACCAGCCCTTTCATTCCAACTTTCGCCAATCCAACAGTGGCCAACGTCAATGGGACAGACAAAAGTGGCTTGACAAATGTGGTTCGCTTCCAGCACCCGCTTCAACCATGAAAATTCTCTCCAACAGAGGACCTCCTGCCAAGCGTCAGCGATTCTCCAAAAATTCTCCAAAACTTGTTTCTGGATGCTGTAGACAATTTGCTTAAGAAAGAGGCAATAAAATAAACAGTGCCAGTAGCTGAACAGTTCTGTCAACGCTGTCTATGGTCAAACAGTAAGCCAAAATTCGACCAATTTTCAACCTCAAAGTCTTGAACAAATTTGTAAAGGAGAAATTCAAGGTGGAAGGACTCAATGAAGTAAAGACAGTGATAGTAAAAAATTCCCGCTCGAATCATCCAAACAGACGACTATATCTATCAAGATACCTCCAGGATCTGTGTAATTAGGTTTTTAGAACATTATACAGCTTGCACTGCATGTCATAGACAGTTCCAAGAACTTCTATTGTACATACGACCATTCAAACCAGTTTGCAGTCAAACAATATCTAGATGGATTTGTTCTGTTCTAAGCTTAGCCGGAGTAGATAATGCCGGAGTAGGCAATGTACAGCTCATTCTACTAGTGCTTCATCAGCCGCAACATCAGCCGCTGCTGAAAAAGAATTACCAATTGAAGACATGTTGCATGCAACAGATTGAGCTTCTCTCGCACCTTTGAAAAGCATTATCACAAACAGATCAAACAATCAAACTTTGCAAATAGTGTGTTGTCATCAAATAGCTTGTGTTAAAAGAATACATTATTCAAAACTGTAAATTATGCATTACAATCAAGTTAGGTTCAATAAAAGTTATTTTCCTTCTCCTTGTGGTTTGTAAGAGAAGTTGATTTACAATGGCTACCTTTATACATCTGCATCAGCATTGCAAGTATCAGTTGGAGAAAGTACGAAGGAGAAATGGAGATTTACTCTGAGGATTTCTGAGGCATGAAAATCATGAGTGATTTGCGTTTTCCGGCTAATTTATCCATCCTGTAGTAATTCTTCGTCATTTAAGAAAATGGCCTTAGACATGGATGATAATTAGAGTTTTTATTCTTTTTAGCAGCTTTCAAACTTAAAATTGGGGAAAATGGCTTCATCTGGTGAGTTCTATCAGATTCTAGCTTACTATATCGGAGACTGATGAGAGTTAGGGGATACATGTGCAAACATGAGAGGCCTTCACACATAACTTTAATTAATTATTCTTAGTAAAAAGTGGTGTTGATATTGTTCCAGGCATAAGGGTTTTATTTTCGCACTTGTGTGAAGCTTGTGTTGGTTTTCACTACGGTACACAATTTTCAGTTAGATTTTTGTATGGCAAACGTTTGCCTTGTCAATGTCTCTGCTATGCTGTCGAGGTTGATTACGTGTTGTCGGTCAAGGTGTTTTGCGCCCGGCGAACACTGGAGGAAACAGCTGAGCTGAGCATCACTCGTGGCTGTTGGCTGAGCTGCTTCTTCAAGTGTGCGGTGTGGTATTCTGCATTTTATGGCACACATGCTGTCGGCAAGGGATATTCACATGTTGAGTAATCGTTTGCACAAGTGGACAATTTCCTCACAGAATGTGCGTGCCGTAAGCTATCAGCTTAGCACTTCATGCGAATGCGTGTCTGTTCTTTCCATATTTTAAATTATTTTCACAACTTAAGTGGGAGCCAAAAAACTCGATAGTTGCTAAATTAGTACTGGAAGACAAATTAGCAGATTTTTGCCCCGATTATCTTATTACGTCTATACGACATAACACACTTATTTATTTTTGGTAGTGTTAAGTCTTAAGTGATTTGTTGGCTGCTAAAAAAGTAATGAGTGTACTGTTTTTTAACTTCAAATGTGTTTGAACCCACTGTTAGTTGCTTTTATAGGCAAGTGGCACTGTGGCATTCATACTGAACATGATGTTGTGAGAGGTGTTTGCTTTTCTCCAGAAAAGAAGAGTGAAATTGAACACTTATGCGAGACAAAATCAGTTGTTAAAATAAGAAGATGCAGCCAGAACATGAGGTGTGGTAACAGCAACATTGTTATTAAGGAGAATACCCATTTGTTGGTGGCTGAACCACTGCCATTCGAAGCTTTGACTATTGAGAGTGGCAACACAGTAGCGTCATTAAACAAGGTTTGTCACAACCAGACAGTTACCATAAATGGTAAGATCATGAAGTTATATGGCAAGAAGAAAATCCATACCAATGATTTGTCGAAGCAAGAAGGGTATGTGACAGACAAAACTGGAACTATTGTTCTCTGGGAGTCATTTGTCGATGCAGCCAGCTATGGAAGTTTTATGAATTTAAAAACTTTGTGTACAAGGTGACACATTTGGACAGTATATTAGTAGTCCTCGTGAAGGCTCTACTTTGGAATTAGTGGATGACATTGTTGATATTGCTACCCATTGATGAGCAAGACTTTGCCCGAAAAGAAGCGATAAGGCTAATAGGCATTAGTGGTGTGCGAAAGTACCATAGCTGCGCAGTGGGTGTACATAGAAAAAAGATGAAACCAAGAAGGCAGGTGCATGTAACCTATTTCAGACAACATCCTTAATTTCCAAGCAATAGGTGGTAAAATTTTTTGTTGAAGATGTGGCAAACAGTAATCGCTTCCATCTAACTGCATTTAATGCAGTTGTTTGTCACATTGTTACATCACTTGGCAAAGATGATTTAAGGGATATTTTAATTGATTTAGAGAAATTTACGGTAATTTATGACTCAAGAAATAAAACAGTTGTTGAACTGGTTTAAATTTGTATAACATATCAGATAAAAATTCTTAAAACTAGGTCGTTCTTTTGGCCAATGGAACTATATTAAGGCTGCAGTAGATACATTTACAGGTGCTAGTTTAAAAGATTTGTTAAATCGTTTTGTTAAGATAAGCTGATTCTTAGATAGATAGTTATGAGTGGACAATGAATTATGTATGATACAAGTGGTAATATGATTTTCAAATTATTGTTTTTTAAAATATTTTATTGCATTAAAATATGTTGGATTGATTGAGGTCTAAGATCAGTGTTTTTTAGTGGTTTTTTTGTGAATAAATATGCAAAAAAAGGATAAAAAACTTGAGAATATCCAATTCTCAACTTGAGAAGTTGCTCATTTCCTTTATTGATTGCATGTTGATTGTTATTGTTTTTTCATTAACTTTATTTCCTTTTGTTTTAAGTGCATAATTTGCATATTTTTCTTTACAGTAGGTGAAAAAATTTTTTGAGATCTAGCAACTTGAAAAGAATGTGTCACTTTTTGATAATGATCGTCAACAAAAATGGTGCAATTCTAAATAAGATTTATTTTGGATGATGACTACTGTATATACAAAATTGAGATTAGAGTATTTACAAACAGTGATTGAATTCATTATTAATGTTTGCCAAAACGTTTGATGATATGTGAATCATGAACTTTCAACTAGTGAAACTAGTCTAGATTATTGAGCCACTTTTTATGACAATACAACATGTGTTATTTACGTTTACAAAAATTATTACATTTTATTTACAAAACATATTACATTTTTTACCTAGTTTGAGTCCGAAGATCATCATTATGTTCCATATATAAAAGGCCAGTCCATTGTTCGTATAACAATGCAGTTAGTGAAGCACATTATTTGCTTGATGATGAATTGTTTTGACATTTGAGTATCGACGGGCTGTTGAAAATCTGGGATGTTGACCCCTGCATCTTTAGAGTATTATATATACCATTCTGGGTCTTTATTTCTCTTTTCTCGTTGTGAAATTCACAGTACTTTGCCAATTCCTTTAGTCTGGTGAAATATGCAGAAATATTTTCCCCTGGGAGTTGCTTGGAATGTTGTCGAAATTTGTAGACTTCAAGATTCTTCTGCGGAGTGAAATAATTCTTTAACGCTTTTTCTGCTTTTCTAAACACATCTTCGGTTTCCAGGCTCTCCTACCTCCTAGGTCTCGAATATTTCGTTGACTTCTTCTCCAACATAATGCAATAACATTGCCTTCTTTCTAGTGGCATTCGTTATATTCATAGCCAAAAGCATGTTTTCAAATCTAAACACATACTTTTTCCATTCTCGGCTAAGATCTCCCGCTTGTAAATCAAAAGCTGGAAATGTCGGCAATGCAGCCATCCTCATTGCCAAACGTAATGTTCACTCCAAGTTTAAAACGACCAACTAACTGTATTTACTGTTTGCTGTCTTTTACACAAACAAGCTACCAATTATTCAGGCCCATATCGGTGTTATCTGTCCTGTCCAAGTTACTCGAAAAACACGTTGCTAGGTCATTTATGAGTTATCTTGTAAAAAATGGATTACTATATAAACTACAATCTGCCTTCCGTAAAGGATACTCTACCGAATCTGCGTTGATCAAATTGACAGACCAAATCCTTTTTAATATGGATAATGACGAGGTTACCGCAATGGTCTTTGTCGATTTCAAAAAAGCTTTCGATGTTGTGGATCATCAACTTTTATTGACCAAGCTTGAGCTTTATAGACATAGTCATCAGCCCTATCCTGGTTTACGTTGTATGTTACTGACAGATCTCAGTTTGTTATCATCGATGGACAACAGTCGGATTGTCTGCCCATCAAACAAGGTGTACCACAGGGATCGGTTTTGGGGCCTATACTGTTTCTGTTATTTGTTAATGACCTACCGCTACACTAACTTGCACATCTATCAATATCTTTGCAGACGACACAACACTGCCAGCGAACGTGCACTGGACTAATATAGCATCTGTGGTCCAAGATATCAATAGCGATCTGGATAGAATTAGTGAATGGTCGACTGAAAACAGGATGATCATAAATACTGATAAAACGAACTCATTATTGATAACAGGCAAGCGTCTAGAGAAGAAGATATTGGAAAATGGAAATCTAGCTTTAGCTGTCAAATTGGGGAATACTCATATAGGCCAAGTTTCCTGCCAAAAGCTGTTGGGAGTGACCCTTGATAAAGGTTTGACTCATGAAGCCCACATCGATCACTTATGTAAGCAACTGTCTAAATGACTGGGCCTACTCAAGCATGTCAGCCCGTATCGACCGCATGTCAGCCCGTAGATAGACCTTTGTATTCTTCGGCAACGGACGTGTTGTCAGCCCTGAAATGGCTTGATTTACATTGATGCAAGAAATTCCATCACTGCATTCATATCTGGAAATGTGTAGATGGCCTTACGGAGCATTCCCTGGACATTCTTAAATGTAGTCAGATTCACAATCATAACACTCAAAACAAAGACTCAATAAAGCTGCTTAAAGTTAAACGAAATTAGGGAAAACAACGCACAAACTATCAAGCAATAAAAGACTGGAATGATCTACAATCCCATGCAATATAATTTGTGACACCATGAGTTTTCAATGTTGATCCGCCTTCCCCCTATCTCAATGTTGCATTTTAACAGTTAATGAAGACTAACACCTCGAGTAGTGAAAACCATCACTACCCAACATTGAAACAGGGTGCAGGAGTATGTAGTGTCTCGTTAATTTCATAAGATTGTCTTGAGCGGGAATGTTTGGAATGCAGACGATTAATAACTACAGTTTTTAATAAACTACCACTTCCTCAAGTTCTTTTATCACGATTAAACGTAGAGAAATGTAACAGAACTCGATAAAAAATTATTACATTTGTTGAAGTATTATATTAATGGTACAATTTTATATGTGGCAATAAAATGCATGTTTGTTGGTAAAAAACATAGGCAGGACATAAAAATTCCTTAATGGGCCCTTAATTAACGAAAATTGTGAAGTAATTTGCTAACTGACATAAGCACTAAAGCAGATAGTAACCTAATACAGAGACGTGTGTATTTTAAAAACATCTATTTAATCAAAAACTGTACACACATAATGCAAAACGAATCGCTTCGTAGTCGCCAAGTCAGACGTGTTTATTTAATTACGTATAGTCAAGTGAACGTAGATTTGTGTCCAACGCGTGAAAGTTTTTTGCGACTGTAATTCAGAATGCATTCACATCTTGTAATATGCAAGTTATTCAATGGGTATGTGCCAAAGAAGACCATGCAGAATCCGGATTTAATTTTAACATGACCGTGAAATTGTTGGAAAGGCATAGATGGTTAAGAGTAAGAAATTATATTCAGGCGCAGCACATTATTAATGTTAACTTTTCTAATCGTCATGACAATTACTTTTCGGCTTGGAGATAACAACAAAAGAAGATATAGAGTATATTCAATCCGAGGGTCATCCCGATCTTACCAAAGCTCAACCTCCTCAAACCACCCGAGCATCCGAGGCTGTACGCAGAGAAGCAACAGGTCGAACAACGAGACGAAGTACGAAGGGTAAAGGCCGGAAACGTCAAAAGAGTGTCTACAAAGTTTCCCAACTGGTGGTAAGCAAAAAAATTAGTTCTTGTCTTCAGCTTTTAGCGTTTGCCCAGCAACAGTAAAGGGAAGGTAAAACGGACTTGGCTCAATTTATAGCAAATAGAGGTGCCAAAACGGTCAATGAAGCAATCAGAGTGGGATGGGAATTAAACGAAGCACCAAGACTGTTAGCGCGATTGCAAGATGGCTGGAACTTGCACGAGACATACTGATGAGAAATAACATCAACATGATCGAGTTTGTGGGCGCTATACGTTTATTACTCAAGCAAGGGAGGGGCAAATATTGGAACGTTCTAATTGTGAAAAGACTTTTATTCTTGATCCACTGAGCGTTATTTATGACACGTTCAGCAATCCCGCTACAACAAGCTTTGCTTGGGTTGGAGTCGAGAGCTGCGAAGTCATATTTTTGAATGAGTTCCGATGGTGTGCGCAGATTATCCCCTGGCATAATCTGTTATTTAGCTTTTTTAAAATGCACCATTATATTTTGACTTGCGCTTGTTCCCCATTTCTCGCTAATTCTAGCTGGAACTGCAACGTGTTGCATGATTATGGTATAATATAATGTTTTCTATGTGTAGGACCTTTGTGAACATCACGTTTGTGACAAAGCTTTTCTCATTAAAGATCAATACTACTATTGATATAGGTGGTAACAGTTCCTGGAGCTTGGTAACAGTACTGCTGGGAGCAAACTGGCTAGCTGTTTAAGTTTGGCATCCTGAAACTGATTCAGACTGATCTGGCTCTCAATGTTTATATCATTGGGACATTGTACTAAGAAATGACAAAATCACAGTTAACAGTGCGAAAGCCACAATCTCAACATGCCTGTGTGCCATTTTGGCCTAATCACTGTTGACTCATAGTACTTACTGCACATGTGGCATAATTGCCATACAGCTTTACTGCCACATTACATTGCCATGCAGCTGTACATTTACTGGGTAACCTGCCCTGCAGCTGTACATTTACCAAGTAACCTGCCCTGCGGCTGTACTTTCTACTAGAACGTTGAAATATGGCTCAACTGTAAGGTACAATATCATAACAGCTGTACTCTAATAGGTACCTAGCCATGTGGCGGTACCATCCACTACGCAATCTCCTATTGTACAGCACCAGTGCCATGACAGCTATACTTTAACCAGGTACCTGTGCCATGCGGCTGTACCCTCTACTTAGGCAATCACTCATTGTACAGTACAAGTGCCAAACAGCTGGACTTAACCAGGTACCTGTGCCATGCAGCTGTACCATCTACACAACCTACAATTGTACAGTACTATAACAGCTGTACTGCGATCTATATGGCCATGCAGCTGCACACTCTTACAAATTAAATAAACAACAGGTATTTTGATTAAACAAAGTGCCTCCAAAATTCTATTTATAGGTGCTAAACTGTTCAATGTCCAATCAATTTCAACAAAAGTCTAATCTCAGTGCCCATATCTGATATTGGGGAACACCGTCTGCAAATGTACTGCTAGATGCTGAACCTGCAACAAATACTCCATCGAAAGTAGGAATTCTTAGGCTGCCTTTCACAAACGCTTTCCAGCTACCACTCTTGTTGATGAGAAAAGGCCACCAAGGTGCTGAAGGCCAATATGGCATTAGTAAAGTTCCAACTTCTTTCCCAATGTGCATGTGGCGAAGGACACATGGAGTAAGGTAAGGTGGTGGGAAGATTCAGTTATTCTCGTTGGTCCATGATACCGTAAAAGTATCGGTTGACTCACAATCCGGATTCAAGTATCGGCTGGAAAAACCTGGTAGTTGCTTAGTCTTGTTACTGGCATAGCGATCCACTGTGTGAGGCCCCAGGGCTTGTCAACAACCCGAAAACAGGAGGGATCCAGCATATAGTGACCTGGATCGCCCAATCGGGACAATCCGTCAGCAGTGTCATTCCAATCTCGTCTCACCCACTCCACCATCAGCCGTATGTTATGCTGCCTACATATATGGTAAATCAACACAGCCTCCTTATGCCAGTCTCGATTCCGACTCCTGACAGTCATAATTCTCTCATCTCCTTGGTTATCGGTTTTGTGCCTCACTTCCTTGCAAGTTGCGATGCTAAGAAGCCAGGAGAAGCCGAGCTGCCCTAAGTTCACAAAATGTTGAGCACCTTACATTTTCCTCCTTAGACCAACTTCCTACTACCTTCTGGTTTCAAGTTCCAAAGCATATCCGCCCCAAGCAACGTCACTTGCGTCAGAATAAGTCAGTACTTCGACCTTCGAAGATGCTGACCAATAGGCTGACCACCGTTTTCGAAATTGCTGTGCCAAAACATAACTTTGTTTCTAGCATCTTCCTCTAGTTGGAATTTCTTATCCCAAGATGAGGATTCTTGAACCGATCTGTACAACTCTCTAGTCCACAGGCGCACAAGAGGGCCAAGAGCAAGTCCCATAGAAGAGAGAGAACCAGTAAGCCTAGCTATAAGATGAGCAGACACAACAAATTGACAATCCAGAACATCAACATATCCTTAAATGCTGCCACCCTTCTATCAGGAACGATAAACTTCCCTGAAACCAGATCAATAATAAATCCCAGAAGTTCTCCGTACTGAACAGGTTCCCAAAAACTCTTCTCCTCGTTTGCCACGAAACCACTAGCCTTGATGTCCTGTCTAACTTTTGCTGAAGTTTCTTGAGCATCCTTTAAGTTACTCTGAGCCCCCGCGCTATCGTCCAAGTATGTAAGAATAATAATTCCCTGCTCCCTCCAGTGCTTCACAAGGGTTTTCTGAATCTTTGTGAATACATATGGGGCAGAAGCTAACCCAAAGGGGAGAACAGTAAACTTGAAAAATATTTTATGTCCGATGAACACCCATGCGCACCCGAGAACTTTTGTGTGGTCTGGCGAAATTTCAACATAATGATACCCGCTCGAATAATCAAACTTAAAAAACCAGTCGCCTTGCTGGAAAAGGTCACTGGCAGTTCTAATATCCTCATACTTGAACTTCAGAACCCTCAGATGCTCGTTAATGTAAGTCCAAAATAAGTCTAAGTTTTCCCGAAGCATTCTTTTCCACGCTTAGAGGACTACAAACGCTTAGGTCAGATTCCTGCACTTTGATTAAAACTTCTGTGGAAATAAGTTTTTGGGTCTTGTCAAAAACAAACTCTGATTGGCCAAGAGCGCTGGCATGATTATTGAACAGTTTTGGCTGTGGTAGTGCGACAAAAGGTAAATAATAACCAGTGCTAATAATATCCAGAATCCATTGACTGGCCCCAATATCCTGCAACGAAAACAGGTCATAGCACTCATGCGGTTGTCACATGAATACTGGCTGTTATACTTTGGCGCTCTCATATTTTGCCCCGAGTATGATGCCTTCATGTTGCCGCCAAAATTGTGCCTTTCCGGAGCATGTATTTGCTTTTTTGCTTTGAAACATACCGCTTTGGGCGCTTTTTCAAGGCTTTCGAAGCATATGCGACAGGTTTCCCACCTTGTGGAAGCACAGCTCCTAGCCCTGACTGGGAAGCATCAACTTGTACTGTGACCAGTTTACCAGGATCATAACACTTTAGAACTGGACCTGGAGTTTTTTCCAACAGATGTGGTGAATACTGAGCCAAGTAAGTGAACATATCTAGCTGACTCTCCTCTTTCTTGTTTTGCGGTGACGTCATATTTTTCACTGCTGCCACTTTGAAGGGGTGGGCGTGTTGTCGTGTTCCTCTCTCGTTGATCCAGCTACAAGTATGTCATCAACAATCACATGGACACCTGACAATTCCCCGAATACACCGATCCATTCTCTTCTGAAAGACTTCTTGCATGCGGAACATATACCAAATGGCATTCGTAAATAACATAATCTACCAAATGGTGTTTAGAACATCGTCAATATAGAGGATTCCTTGGACAACAGAACATTCCAATAGCCAGCTGTTGCATCTAAAACAGTAACGTATTTCGCACCGGCCATCTGACTGGTAATTTCATCTAGTGTGGGCATTTTATAGTGTTCGCGTTTTACTGCAGAATTCAAATCCCTGGAATCTAAACAAATTCTTACTTCCCCATTGGGCTTTGGGACGACAACCATAGAGTTGACCCATTTTGTAGGCTCATCAACTCGTCGTATAATATTTAATTTTTCCATCTGTGCTAATTAATGCTTGACTTTATCTCTCAAGCTCACGGGTATGTTTCTTGCAGCATGCACAACGGGTTGAATGTGATATTCATGCGATAAACACCCTTGTCCTCTGAAAACATCACTAAACTCTTGAATTAACTGTTCACTGTTAATGTTTTCGCCTGATTATTCACCATCATTATAACTTTAATTAACGATAGGCTTTGGCATATTTTTAAACTCAAGGCTGTAGGAGCTGTCGCATTAACAACGTAAAATTCAAGGTTACGCACTTGGTTCTTATATTTGCATTTCAAGTTGGCATGAACCAAGAACTGGAATTCTGCTTCCCCCATACGCAGTTAAATTTACTTAAAATTGGCTGCAACACTTTTGACTTAGTCTTTAGCAAATTGTAAACTTGTATTGGCATCACATTAACTTGGGCTCCTGTATCTAATTTTACTTTAAGTGAGTCACTTTCATCAACTAACAAGTTTACGGATATTTCATAGTTTGTCTCACTAAGTTCATTAACTACCGCAATAAAAAATTCTCTTTCTTCATAACTTAACTTGAGATTGAGATGTTGTCTGCTGAAGCTGAACCTCGCGGGCTCAACCTATCTTCCTCCGCAGGCAACTCTATTAGCCGTTGGCCGAACACATGGGGGTGGGAGGATGGGGAGGAGGGAGCTAGGTGAAATTTTCAGCAAGCTAAAATAACAAAGAGATGCATGCGTTGGACTCCTGTGTTGGAGCTAGGAGCTCATGATCGTCTGATTAGCTAATACATGATGATGATGCTCCCAGCTCCGAACAAGATGTGGCATAATTATTGAAGGATTCTATTCAAAATCACAATGTAAAGCTGAGACACACAGAGCAATTCCTGTTTAGCTACATTTTGATATTTAGTGTCTTCTGTTTTGAATTTTGACATTACCACATCTACCCGCGTAAGCATGTGGTGATTAGGGTGGCAGCCGATATCTGCAAGTTGTGATACAGGGGTCAACTATGCAGAATAATACAAGTAAAAATGGCAGTTCATCACGGTAATGGGAGTCAGTCAAATCAATGGACCATTTGTATAACAGACAAAATTTCAATGTAATGAAGAAGTAAAACCACAGCTAGAAAGAGGCTGCATATTAAAACTAGTAAAATTACAAAGTGTGGTGGTTGCAAAATGTGGATATTAATTTTGCCCATCATGTACACTTTTGTATCACAAAAACACAAATTTTCCATATTTGCCCAAATGTGATTGTGATCCATATGCAATCTCAAGAATCTTGGCAGTTAGCAATTCAAATTACAAGATCGTTAGGATCAAGTTTCAGAACCAAAAGTTATCAACAAAACTGAAAAGTAGTTGGATACTATTGCTGTTAACAGTAGTCATTGATGGTGAATTCAGTACAATTTATAAAAAGTGTCCAAAAAAATAATCAATATTTGTGCTCACTGCTCAATGGTATTAATCCAATATTATCACAATACTATCAATGAAACGTAAAATGTCACTGCAAAATACAGTATAATTACATTTTGATAATACAAAAGTCCTAAGGAGCATAGTGGGCCTGTACCCCTCAGTCTTAGTAAGAAGTAAATTTACCACCTGTATTATTATTATTAATCCTGTCAACAACTGGGACAAATAATTTAGGCCCCGACGAAATATTTTAACCTCTCTTTAGAGCTGCATGCTTTATTTGGTATTGTAGAGATTATCATCACAGCACCCCCCCCTGTGATATATTGTAATATATGTTAATGTATTCATCTTAATGTATAAGTGATTAAAACATTAAGGAGTGTCCTCACTTCACTTCAACGAGCAACACACGTTACATGTCTGATAATATTACATGGTGTCAGGTGTGGGATGAAATGGAGAGATTTCTGAAACCTCCGTCCGAGATGAGCTTCTCAGACACAGAGCAGATGGATCTTGTTGAGCGATGGAGATGATGGCGAGAAACCATGGAGTTGTATTTAAGGCTCAATATGGCAGAAAGCACTGAGAAAGACAAGTGCGATGCTTTCCGATATATTATCGGACAAGATGGTCGAGATATTTACAACACAATGTCGTTTACTGAAGGAGAAGCCAACAAAATTGATGTCCTATTCACGAAATTCGATGAATATTGTAAGCTGAGAAAAATATCATTATGGAAAGATATAAGTTAACACTTGAGTTCAGCGGAAAGATGAGACAGCCGACCAATATGTTACGGAGTTGAAGCTTATCGCGAAGAAATGTAATTTCGGCAATTTAGAAGACAAGCTAATTCAAGATCGCCTTGTGTATGGGATCAACTCGGAGCGATTGAAGGAACGATTGTTACGTGGCGAAGAAGATCTCACTTTAATAAAACCGTTAAAAATATGTCGAGCAGATGAACAGTCTAACAAGCAAATGAAAGTAATGAATGAAGAAAGTGAAGTCCATGCAATAAAGAAACAGACAACGTGGAAAGCTGGTAGAAACCAGGGCAAGGCAGACTTGAAGCGTAAGAATTTCCCGAAGCGTGACGGCGATAAACATGAACACAAATGCAACAAATGTGGAATGGTTCATGCGGCAAAGTGTCCGGCTTACGGGAAGACCTGTTACAATTGTGGCAAAAATAACCACTTCTCTAAAGTTTGTCAAGGGAAGAAGAAAGTAAACCTTGTTGAGAAAGATGAAAATAAAGAGCATTAAGACGAGCCTTTCTTCATCGGAAGCCTAAACAGTGTCCAAATGGAAACAACCACAGCCAAGCTCACAAGCTATACACAAGAACAATTGGAAACGCTGGGACAATGTCATTTGAAGTGTAATGACAAGACAGTGAAATTCTTTGTTGTCAATACAGAGCAAACACCTATTTTGGGATTTAAAACTTCGAAAGATCTCAATTTAATCGAGCTGGTTATGAATATGAATTCATCAATGCGAAAGTCTATGACGGCTAATTCCAGCGCCAAAGATGTGGTTCGCAGATTTCCTAAAGTTTTTCAAGGGCTTGGATGTATAAAGAAACCTTATCATATCCAAGTAGACCCGAATGTTACTCCAGTCGTGAGCACATTAAAGTGTCAACCGGTAGCTCTGAGGGATCAACTCAAAGAATGTTTCGATGAAATGGAGAAAGATGTGATCGAGAAAGTGGACCAACCAACTGATTGGGTGAATTCTGTTGTAGTGGTGGAGAAACCAGTTAGTAAGATGCAGATTTGCCTAGATCCAAGGCTGTTAAATGAAGCGATCCAGCGAGAACACTTCAAGATGCCAACTATAGAAGAGATAACAACATGTGTTGCCTGAACCACAGTATTTTCGAAGCTAGATGCAAACCATGGTTATTGGCAGATACCCCTAGATGTTGAGAGCCAGCTACTGACAACGTTTAACATATAATTTGGTCGATATTGCTACAAACGCATGCCGTTTGGAATTAAATCAGCCCAGGAAGTGTTTCAGAAGCGTATGAGTCAATCGTTTGGTGACCTTCAAGGTGTTGAAACTGATGTTGACGATATCTTGGTTTGGGGTACCACAATGGAAGAACACGACCAGGACCTAGCACACATGTTACAGCGATGTGAAGCTATTAACATCACGCTTAACGAGAGTAAGTGCGTATTTGGGACATCAGAAGTTGTGTATATTGGACACAAGCTAACTGCACAAAGGGTAAAACCAGATGAATCGAAAGTGGAAGCCATCAACAAAATGCCTGCACCTACCTGTAAGAAGGAGGCAGAAAGAGTATTAGGAATGGTTAATTACTTTGCGAAATTTATCCCAAATATGTCTACTATCACTGAGCCGATTAGAAGTGTGATGAAGAATGACGTGCAGTTTGAGTGGGGCAGACGACAAGAAGAATCATTTCAGAAGATAAAAGAAATCCTCACTGCAGCGCTAGTCTTAGCCTACTATGATGTACAGAAACCAGTGATGATAACATGTGATGCATCTCAATCAGGCATTGGAGCGTTGCTATTACAAGACGGAAAGCCCATAGCATATGCGTCGAGAGCCTTGACGGAAGCAGAGAAACGATACGCTCAAATTGAGAAGGAGCTTGTATAAATCAGTCAAATTCTATATCTGGCTTCACACGCAACGCTTAATAAACTTATTATACTGTCACTGATTAAAGTGTTCTCGCTCTACAAACCGCGTCTTACACTTCAGCAATTGTCTATAATACTTGGACTCTAGTAAATGTATTCTTTGAATTGGACGGTTAATGACTCCTTTCTTTGTGCGAACGGACACTGTTCGGATTAAGCCATCTCTCCCAGAAAAAGTGTTTTCTACTTTGCCAAGCTGCCACTTGCCTCGTGGAAGGTTATCATCGGAAACCAAAACCGTATCCTTTGGTTTTAATGGTGCCATTTTCTGAAGCCATTTTTGACGCATGGTTAGCCTCAGTAGATATTCCTTTTGCCAGCGCGACCAAAAATGTTGTTGAAGCCGTTGTTGATAACGATACCGATCACTAAGAGATATCATGGAACTCTTCCCAGGTGATCTGGAACTTCACCTAATTGTCGATTGAGTGCCAGTAATGCGGGGGTCATGATGACTCCGTCCTGAATATCATCTCCAATATATGTCAAGGGTCGAGAATTTATTATCGCTTCAATGTTTGTTAATGTAGTCAACATTTCCGTATAAAATAATAAAGACTTTCCGAGAACTTTTCTCAATGACTCCTTTAACTGTCAACACACCCGTTCCCAGTGTCTCCCACGATGACTTGCTCTCTCTATTATAAATTTCCAAACCACGCCGTTGTTTTCCAATCGATCTTGCACAACTTTAGGATCAATTTGCATTAACTTCAATTTCTGTTTTGAAGCGCTGAATACCCGAGCTGCCTTGTGAAAGGTGGTTTGGTTGTCAGAACGTATGGTACATGGCATTCCCCTTCGATTTGCCATGCGACGAAAGGCTTGCAGAAATTCTTCAGTAGTCATATTGTTCGTTAGCTCGAAGTGGACTGCTCTGGAATCCTCGCACGCAAAGATACAAACATAAGCCTTGGTGGTCTCCCGTTTCCCCTTTGCTTGCAATTTATGTTTAAGATATAATGGACCCATGAAGTCAAGTCCAACGTTGGTAAAGGCGGGAACCATTTGTACTCGTTCAACCGGTAGAGGAGCCATCTTTTGCTGTTGGGGCTTAGTTTTCCAGTGCTTGCAGGTTAGACACTTATTCAGTATTCTCTTGATTTCTCTCCGACCTCCAGTGACCACTTCATTATCCAAGCAGTGATTCGGATCAGACGTTTCCAGCTTTCATATTTGGCTGCTATTTCGGGATAACTTGCAATTTCTTGAATCCTAACATTACAGGTAATAGCGTTAGCTTTTGTTTTCGCTTCGGAGAAACATTCGTTTGGATTTCATCAGACGAGCTCTTTTGAGGCCAATTTATCGTATCTTGCTGAAGCCACGAAGGACCGTGCCACCAAAGTTCATTTGTTAACAAGTCCTGTATAGATATACCTCTGGAGACGAGATCGGCTGGATTTTCATTTCCCGTACAGTAATGCCATCTCTCTGGCTCGACTCTCTGCTGTATATCTTGGACTCGATTGGCCACAAAGACTTTCCAATTATTACTTGATTTTCGAATCCAACTCAAGACCACCTGACTGTCGGACCAAGCGTACACTTCATGCACAGGTATTCTGAGAGCTTTGATGACGTAATCGATCAATTTTGCTGTGACATATGCTGCAAGAAGCTCTAAACGAGGAAGTGTGATTCTTTTGGTTGGCGAAACTCTCTATAGCCATGACAAGGTTAGACGACCGCTTTTTGTCTTGATCCTCCATGCACAAGTACAGCGCTGCGCCATAATCTTTAAGACTTGCATCTCCAAACCCGTGGAGTTCAATTTTCTTAACGTCGTTTTCTTTAGGTAATAGACATCTCGGAATTTCACATTTTCTAGCTCACTTAACTCATGTTTCCAATCATTCCATTCTTTTGCAATGTCATCGTCCAATGGATCATCCCAATCTTTACCTCGCGCCCATAACTCTTGAAATAATAACTTCGGCCGCATGAGGAATGGTGACACAAATCCCATTGATCAAACAATCTTGCATACAGGCTAATTAGACTTCGTTTGGTCATTGGATCCGGTTCATTCGCAATGGCTGATCCAGCTTGGTAGAAAACCATCTTTTACAGTGTTCCATGAAATTCCTAATGCTTTTAATAGATCTGATAATTTCTCGGAATAGGTATTAGGGGTGATAAGGAAATTTGGTGCTATCTTCTGAGGAAACGCTCCATCACTGTTTTTGAATTTGATGCCCACTTCGTAAGATGAAATCCTCCTGAGTGCATTAACTTCGACAACTCTCCTGTAATTGAATTGTACTTTGATCATCGTGGGACCCCGAAAGTAGATCATCCACATACATATTCTCCAAAATTTCTTTGGTAGCCTTCGGGTAAATATCTTCATTAATTTTAGCATGCTGAACTGTACCGATGGAGAGGAATGGGGAAGAGGTATTTCCAAAAGTCACTCGGGTCATACAGTACGTCTTTGGAACATCGTTGATACTAAGATCACGCCATAAAAACCGATGACTGTTTTGATCCTTCCTCATCAGGCAAATTTGGAGAAACATCTTCCTAATATCTGCCATTAGAGCTATTCTGTGACATCGAAACCGTAGCAGAACTTGCACCAGATCTGGCTGGAGTTTCGGGCCTTTCAATAGACAAGTTTAAGGAAACACCGTCAGGGGTTTTGCTACTTGCATCAAATACTATTCTACATTTCGTTGTGGATTTATCTTCGCGGAACACTGCGTGATGAGAAGATATCGGACTCTTCCTGATTTGTTTTCATCATCTTGCGTAACCTCTCGCGTGACCATCTGCGATATACTGATTCGTAGCATCACGGTACGATTTAGCTTTCTCTGGACTTCTTTTAAGTTTTCTCAATTGAATAAGTCGCTGCAACGCTTGGTGATAATTGTTCACGAGGGGAGGGGTATTCTTCTTCCAAGGTAGGCCGACTTGTATCGCTCTCCATCAAACGTGATATTCTTCTCAAATTGTTCCATGGCAAATGCTTCTTCTTCAGTGTACTGCGAATTTCTTGGTTCATCAACAACACCGACTGCGTCAAGTTCCCAAAAACGCTTTAGTAAACACTGAGGATCTTCTACTTTGGCTATGCTTAGCATGCTCACCGTCTGGCTAGTTTTGGAATTTTTCCCAGGAACTGGACCACTTAGAAGCCATCCCAACTTAGAGCACGTTGCGACTGGGAAACCTTTAGCACCTCGCTTGACCGAATCTTGTACCAAGTTGTGATATTGATCAATTCCTACGAGTAGGTCGACGGTTGCAGCTTTACAAGGAAAATGATCTGCAAGTTCCAAATTCTTTAAATAACTGCATTTCTTCACGTCAAACTTGACTTCCTCTAACGGTACACAAACATTGTTTACTGTCCACGCTTCCATATCTATTGAATGCTCAGCACCATACGAATTTAGTGACACAAGCTTAAATGACACCCGATGTACTTTCTTTCGTTAATTCTCCGCCCAGCTATTGATCTTCATTGTAGTTGACCGATTATCTTTCTTCATTCCAAGATTATCGCTGATGCTTGAACACAGAAATGTTTCTTCTGACCCAGTCTAATAGAACGTGTACCAACACATTCGATTCCGTTATAAATAAGTTGAGCACAAGCTGTGGGAAGTAAATTCTGCTGACCTCGTCTCCAGAGGTATATCTATACAGGACTTGTTAACAAATGAATTTTGGTGGCACGGTCCTTCGTGGCTTCAGCAAGATACGATAAATTGGCCTCAAAAGAGCTCGTCTGATGAAATTCCAAACAAGCTCTTTTGAGGCCAATTTATCGTATCTTGCTGAAGCCACGAAGGACCGTGCCACCAAAGTTCATTTGTTAACAAGTCCTGTATAGATATACATTTCTAGATATACATATTGGCAGTCTCATTCGGATTCGAAAAGTTTAACCAGTATACATATGCACGACATGTGGAAGTCAAATCGGATCATAAACCGTTGGAGTCGATAGTCAAGAAACCTCTCTCTATGGCACCACCTCGGCTACAACGAATGTTATTGCGTTTACAGCGATATGATTTCGATATAAAGTACAAGCCTGGAAAAGAGATGATTCTGGCAGACACTCTCTCAAGAGCATACATTACGGATTCAGAGAATGGTGGAAACATGGAAGAGGAAGTTGAACACCATGTTAACTCGGTTTTGCACAGATTACCAGTCTCAACAGACAAACTAAGCAACATCCAAGAGAAACATCAAAGGATCCGACGATGAAAATGCTGTTGAAGGTGATTCATGAGGGATGGCCACAGTATAGACAACACACCCCAGTTGAAATCCACAACTATTCGAATTATCGAATGAGATGTCAGAGATCGATGGTGTTATTATGAAAGGAGATAGGATTGTCATACACCTACAGCACTACAAAGTGAAATGCTAACACGAGTACATGAGAGTGACATGGGAATTGAAAAATGTTGACACAGAGCAAGGGATGTAATTTTCTGGCTAAGAATGAATGAACAGATTAGTGACTTGATATCTAAATGTGATATCTGTCAGGAATATCAGTCATCAAACCCGAAAGAGCCAATGATGGAATCGCCATTACCAAGAAGACCTTGGGAGATGGTAGCCACGGATCTTTTTCAATGGGAGCAGAAAGATTATTTGGTTGTAGTTGACATTATTCTCGGTATGTGGAAATTTCAAAGGTGGACGACACAAAAGTCGAACGATTGTTAATCATACCAAGTGAATTTTTGCAAGGCATGGTATACCTTCCATGGTGATAATGGGCCACAATACGTAGCTCAAGAATATAAACAATTTGCAAAAGAATGGAAATTCGAGCATCAGACGTCCAGTCCTTACTACCCCAAGTCTAATGGTTTGGCAGAGAAAGCTGTTCAGACTGTGAAAACATTACTGTCAAAAGCCAAAGCCGACGGCAAAGATCCTTACCTGAGTCTTCTGGAGTATCGCAACACACCAATAGAAGATGTGGGTTCCCCATCACAAATGTTGATGAGCCACCGACTTCAGTCCATTTTACCGACAACTACAAAGCAGTTACAACCGCAGATTGTCGATGCTAAACTAGTTGAAATGAAATTAAAGAAGAAGCAAGAGAACCAGAAGAAGTATTATGATATTGGATCTCGAGTACTCTCACCTGTGAATGAAGGAGAAAGAGTTCGCGTGATCGATGGAAAGAAGCCATGGTGGAAGAAAAGTTGTCATCTCCAAGATCATACAAAATCAGGACTTCAACTGGTCAAGTCATTAGAAGAAATCGTGTGCATATCAAAAAACGAAATAACCTACTGGAAGAAAATGTGATTGAAGATGAACTAGTTCCTTTGGAAGTAGTGAAGCCAAATGAAGCCAGTGAGATATATACCCAGGAGTATAGAACTAGAAGTGGATGCGTGTGAGTAAACCACCAGAACGATTGCAGTTGGGAATTGTCTTTCTTTCTAACGAGGATGACCGGCGAACTCCAGGGACTAGTGGAGTCCTCGACTATCTCTTGTTTTTCCATGTCTTCAATGATTTTGGAAACTTCTTCTCGCCTAGCAATCGGAATTCTTCTTGGAGGTTGCTTCATAGGCGTGGCATCCCCAGGAACAATGTCCTGTTTCAAACCACTCGCACGCCCAACATCAGCAGGTCCCTTAGAAAACACGTCTTGATAACGTTTTAGCAGGTTCGCTACCTTTTCTTTCTCTTGCTTGCTCAGATTCTCTATACTGCTCTAAATAAGGATTTTAAATGATCTGGAACAGTGTCTTCCCGGGATAATTCCTCCTCCACTTCATAAACTTGATCCGTGGGAGTTATGCTTACTGCAGGTTCACAAATGGCAATCTCAGTGCCTTTCCTTAACTTTTTTCTACTAGGCGATAAATTCCCAACTCTCACAGGAATGTAATCCTTTTCTAGGTCGACAACGGTCCGTCCCACGATAATGTCACCATTTCTTTGTGCCAAACTTGGTGGCCCAGTTGTTCCCCATCGAACATCTCCTTAAACATCTTAATTCACCCGTGCCAACTTGTACCGGAATTCCCAATATGGAGTGTTTGTCGAGGGTAGTCTATCACACAACCTTCCTTCCTCAAAAAATCTGAACCAAGAATACACTCTTCTTGAATATTGGCAACCCATACATCCAACGAAGAAACAGTTTCTCCTAACTTGATTTCCAGGATGGCTCTTCCAATAGCTGGGATTATCTGTTCGTTCAATCCTCTTATAACTCCATCAGTGTTTACTTCCACTATGTGTTCTGCCGAAGACAATGCATTGAATATACGAGAACTCAGTTTTGTGACGTCAGCACCAGTGTCCACCACAAACTGACAAGGCACATCCTCAATAAACCGAGACACTTTCAATGTTCCACCACATACTTTTACTCCCATTGGGGTCTTTTGATTCCCTTTTGTGGCCGAGCTTAGACCCTCTGACCCGACCACTCCTCGTTTCCCGACGGTGGTTTCTTGAACTCCCTTTGATCGAGTGTTTTCTCCTGACTCTCTTCTTTCTTTCCACCAATCTTTTCCCTTGTTTTGTTCTTGCAATCTCTTGAAAAATGACCAATTTCTCCACAGGGCCAACATTTCCATTCAGTTGTTGTTCCGTCGTTTATATTTCCAGGCAGTCTACGATAACATTGACGTTTCGATTGTTCTCTGATTTCCTTCATTAATTCATTAATTGCTCCTTCCAGCTTCTGGAATTTTCCATCTTCATCTTCTTGTTTCACACAAGGGTTTCCTGGTGAGCTTGTACTTTCTCCTTTGACCAATATAGTAATATAGTTCTAACGCAATTTCTAGTGCCTTTTGAAGGGACTGGGGCTGAGCCTGGCGAATGCGTAAACGTAGATCTTCTTCAATAAGTGCATCAATAAAATGTTCCCTTGCTAGAATATCCTGTAATTCCTGTGTAGCATCTGGATAAGCCTGGATAAATCTGGTCAAACTTTCGATGCCTTCGACCAATTCTGGCAGTGTCTCATCTTTTCTCTTTACGCGATTTTTCAGTTTCGCCCTCGCTAACTCTGATTGATGGGTGACACCGAATCTGCTCGTTAATGCTGCGATTAATATCTTATAGTCCCTGCGATCTTGTTCGGACAAGTTACTTAACACTAGCGTAGCGTTACGCACTAAAGAAGTAGCCAGGAAAGCAGCCTTTTCTTCGTTGCTCCAACCGTTCATTCGAGCAGCTATATCGAATTGGGCCAAAAATGCACAAACGTGACATTCTTCATCACGCGTAATTGAATACCGCAGGGTCGACTGAGCCTTTTGTTCGCCACGTTCCACTGCCCTTGTGCAAATTTCGAGCTTCACGTTTAGCTTCCATGTCCTGCAGACGCTGGTCTATTCCTTCAACAGCCCCCAGTAAACTTTTGAAATTCTGTGAAAAAGTTCTACATATTCTCTGCAAACGTCCGATTTATACCCCTCCGAACTGCCTTGGTCATGTCCTGTGCCATAACATTATACTTTCTTATCAATTATCTGTTGTTTTGCTGAAGCGCACCAACACGGGTTTGCAATCAACAACTTTTAGTTGTTCCTCATTTCGCTCCGATTCGATCAAGTTTATTCGCTGCACTAATTCTTGATTCACTCTCATCATGTTCTCAATCGTTTCTTGAGTTGCTTTCCGTTCCATTTTTATTTCCTTCAAAACATGCTTCACTTCTTGCAACGTATCGATAATTACCATACTCCCGTTTTCGGCCATGTCTACTACCGTTTGATCTTGTGGCTCTACTATATTTTCTCTACGACGACTACGAGTTCCCATTACTAAATTCTGTTCTTTCTCACTCTATCGTGAAACCATTTCCTGCTACCAAACGTCACAAAATGTCACAACCCACGGCCAAAAAACAAGCTCGTACATCAAGCAAAGATCTCATACACCAATTAACCAACAAGCACGCCTTTTTATATCGCGCTCGATTAATTACACACTATTTACATATTTACAAAAGCGTGACTAATGCGCAATGTGTCACAATTAGGATACTTTATAAATAATTTAGTTGAATAGAATGACTTAAATGAACATTTAGTTAATTATATTGTATATTGTGTACTGTGTATTTGAATATTAGAAAGAACATTTATTTATTTGTTTAATTAGTATTAAGGAGAGAAAACAAAAAAAAAGGGAGTTGTAATATATTGTAATATATGTTAATGTATGTATTCATCTTAATGTATAAGTGATTAAAACATTAAGAAGTGTCCTCACTTCAACTAGCAGCACACGTTACATGTCTGATAATATTACACCCCCCCCCTAATAAAAAGTCCTACAACATTAATACACAAGTGGAAGTCTGAAAACTTGTATTTTTAATATCATAACCAGTTTTACAACATTAAACTGAGTGAATTTTAACAAGCTAGCATTATTAACCAAAACATTAACTAACTTTTAACAAACCAACATTATCAAGCAAACATGACTGAATTTGAACAATGTTAAAACCATATTATAGAAACAGGGAGTAGGTGCATAGACAAGCACATGGCAGTTCCACATAAAGTTCAACCAATGAATTACATAAAATACCAAATCTCTCTATTTACTCTATATAATGTAATTTACTTAAAGCTTATCTTTTTTGCAAAAAAGATATATCGTTAACCCCATTGTTTTTATCGATTGTAAGGTTCAGATTTTCCGATAGCAAAATTATTTCACTTAACCTTTCTTCGTTGATTTTATCCAGTGATCCTTCGTGCCATTTTTCTGGTTGAAGTTTTCAACGATGGTTACAAGGGTAACTACCACGTAACTTCCCCGTTTTTCTTTACGGAAATTCTTGCAGTCAGTTTCTTTATGCTATTCTTCAGTAGAAAAGAGGACTGGCAATGACTACACTTCAGTATCACCGAACCTTGTCGAAACGTAACCTTTTTGCTGCATGTAATGCAAGAGTAATACAAGATTGCCTCCATGCTTGTGACGGAAACACAGCTTACCCGTTTCTTTTCAAACTGGCTTCTTGCCTCCTTAATTGCTTCCTCATTAATTTGTGGCTTCTCATCTGTGATTTTCTTGAAGCTTGTGGCGTTGGTTGACGACAAATACTTCTGACCAAGATATTGACATACACGAACATTAGTGATTCATTTTTGTTGGTCAATAAAGCATGCTTCGAGTTTAACCAAACCAGGTTTTGTAGGAACATCTTCTGGCTTGTTTTCCCCGAACACCACAAGACCACACACGGTCACACACTCGTACAATTTGATACCCTCAAGCTCTGTTGTATTCGTCATACCTGGCGTCGTTGAATTTTCACCAACTTTCTGACTAGTGTATGCAAAATCGATATCTGTCTCTGGGGCATCGTCAATTTGTGTGTAATGATTTACCCGCACGACGTTTTTTTTTCAGTTTTGTGCAATCTAAACTTTGTAATCTTACACAGAGTGCTGCTTTCGGCTTTCGATTTAACAATCATCTTGTGTTTTCTTGGAGAAAAGCAAAGTGCTTTCACTGCCTGATCTTTTTATTGTAACATGAATGAGAATTACTTGGAATTTTTGGAGCTCATTTTCGTTGGGCTAACATCGTGCATATAACCAATGAGCGTCAAAGGTGGGCCTGACTTACACTTGCTATCATGACATTTAAATGTGTAAATGACCTCGTGCCATCTTATCTGTGTGGAAAGTTGAATAAAAGACAACAAATAAGTGGTCGTATAACCAGACAATCAAATGACTTTCAGATACCTAAATGCAGAACTGCAACAGGGCAGAAGTCTTTTGAGTATCGCTCTGTATCTATTTGGAATTCGCTCAGCCCAGCTGCCAAACAGTTGTCCTCGATTGAACATTTTAAACATTATCTTAAGAAATATTTTCTTAATATATTCCTAAATAGTGCCTAGATTGTAATCTTTCCTGTTAACTATTGCATGTATAATTTATAGATTTAATTCTTTTTAGAAATCAATTGTAAATTAGTTATAAAAACATTTGTAAATTAGTTATGAAAAGCTCATTTTCGAGATAACTAATAAATATGTATGTATGTATGTATGTATGTACATGGTTCGTACAGGTTGAACTGTTGGAAAATAGATTATGGTCCGTGGTAGCAATTCGTGGTTGGGATGCAGAGTAAATTATTGTAGTTCATTGTTCTTCAACATCCAAGCAGCACAAGATTCAAATAGGTTACATACAGTACAGGTTCAACCAACGTTTTAAGGTATTAATTATTGTTCCATAGTGGTTTCGTTGTAGCCTGTGTAGCATGGCTGGACACTTTGGTCATATTATAATGACATATTGTGAGAGACTCCATGTTGTGGTAGTGTATTGATGGTCAGTACTGCACCTGGTAGAATGGATCATATCAATTCATGCACAGCAATGCAGAACTATCCAGTTTTCCATAGACACAGTGGTTTGATTTCTGTAGTGTTGATGATGCCATGATACTGTATGTTCCATAATGTGGTCACTGCTGAACATTTTAGCCATAATAATGTCAGTGGGATGCTCCATGGAGTTGTCTGACTGTTGCAAGGTATCTAACATGCATTGACAGTACAGTAAATCAAGTGGTAGTGCTGTCCACATCGTAGCTTGATCTTGTAACTTCTAGTTAAATTACATTGTCATTATTTGCAATTACAATATTAGTTGTGATGAGTGAAAATGTCTCTTTTATACTTGCACTTTGCACTTGATATACTAACTCATTTCTCAGCCATCGATAAATCTTTTTCTTTAAATAAAATTCTTGGCATTTTTCCTGCCTTTTGTATAAAACTGCTGGCAAACATGTTTCAGGCCCAGGTATTATAAATTCAAGATGGCGGAAAGTTGTTTTGCTTTCGAAGACAGAAAAAAGACAGCTCTGACATAAATTAGAAAAAGAACCAATGAATTATATCGCTATAAACGTCAAGGTTCTATTTTTTGTCAATTCCTAAAGGTAAAAATTCTGCATCCTTTAAATATTATTCTTTTCTACAACAGAATATTAAATTCCGAAACAGGCTTCATCATAAAATAGAATCTCAGAACATCGATAAAACAGAGTATTTTCTTAGAACATTTGAAGTTTTAATGGAAAGTACAATATTTTAAAAGAGGCCATAACACAAGTTTTAATTGAACATTTAGAAAGTCAATAAAACGTAAAAGTATCCGTCTTGTAAAAAGCAAGATGGTGGCTGTGCATGTTCAAACAAAGTGAAAAATATGTGTCAAGGCTTCTGTACGTATGAGTTGTCCTTCATATGTTTTTTAATTTAACTAGAAGCAAAGAACATTTTTTTGTAGTTTTTATTTGGTCCCGGCGAGTGAGCCATTTTTGTGAAAAATCAGCTCTCAGGTGATAGACTACTACTCATTTGAGAAAATCGGTAGAAAGAAGCATTCAAGTTGTACGCATTAATGTTGGCAATTTGGTTGACAACCATGACTGCATGGCTTCAGACCATGAGAGGTTTATTTCATAGCTGCCCAGGTCAATTCGTCTTAAACAAGGTACGGTTATTCTAATGATATCGCTTGCTTAAAAATTAATATCTTTTAAACTATAATTTTACCAGAGTTTAATGACTGCAAACATACAAAAAGCATAGTGCTAGGAGTAGGAATCGAACCCACAAAGTGCAACGCACATTAGATCTTAAGTCTAACGCCTTTGCTAACTCGGCCATCCTAGCATTTTGTATTTTAAAGTGATAAATATCTAAAAAACTTGCGTTGTTTGCGACAAGAATAAATTAACTGAAAGTTGTTATGAATACATATTGAACTCCTAAAAAAGGAGTGTGAATGAGCGACATAATCTTCGGGTGATTGTCGGATGCGAATCGGGTTAAAAAATTAATTAGGGTTATTTTTTTTTTATTTAAAAACTTCGCCTTTTACAAAACTTTATATACATACACAGTAACAAAAGGACATACTAGGCAGGGTATCCGCAACAGCAAAAGCCAATTACAGCGGACCCGAAGGTGAAGGTCTTAAAGGAGCGGTTAAGGTCTTAAAGGAGCAAGGCACGTCAGAAAACGTTATCCACTCAGAAAAAGCCCCGTTGAAGCTTGTAAACTTTCAATATGCTCTTATTTTTTCATTTGGGTAGCAACAGAGTATATTTTTGCTTCGGGAGACGTGTCGATGCCAAATTACGATCCTAGCAAAGATTAGCCATCTCCATTTTCAACTGCATCCGGTATTTTGACTCAAAGAGGGACCTTTTTATACCAAGAGCGCCTTTTTCCTTGAATTATTTTGAATTTTTTAATTGTTTTATTGCATTCCTTCCAATATTTTCGATCAAAATACTGTCAATTTTTTAAACACGAGTCCACAGTCTTATTCAAAATCAATAATAGCGGTCAATAATTTCGAGTTACTCCATGCAATTTATCTGTTTAACAACCCCACGCAAGCTCCACGCAAGTTAACTACGAGATGAGTTAATCATCCGACTAACTACGTTTTGTGCAACGCATTTAAGTGGTGTAGTTAACTAATCATAGTTAAGGATTTAACTACAGTGATTAGCGCTAATCATAGTTAAAGTTAACTACGTTTCTGTATTTGCTCTAGCGCAGATATAATTTTATTGTGTTGTTAGCTGTTAAACGTAACCTTTAGCCAATCAGAGCACTCCAAATCTTTGTCCGAATTTATCCCGAAAGCTGTTGAGAGCTTCCCATTAAAGCGTGTAAAACAAGATGGCGAATGTTAAAAGCATGGACATAAAGCGATTTTAAACAACCAACACAAAATACAATCTTTTCTTCCATAATATGAATCTCTGATATGAATGTAAGGCCATATTTCAGACTATGATGCCTTCTGCTAATATGGGTTTTAATGTTATACCGTGGAAGTACAACAACTCACTGGCAGGATATAAGAAATGTTGTATATAAACAAGAAAAGAACTTTACAAATACAGTTAACATAAATCATATGTATGGATCTAATCAGTGTCATACAATTAACTGTACAAAACAAAAGCTATGATGCCTTCTGCTAATATGGGTTTTCAAGTTATGCCGTGGAAGCTCGTGGAAGTGCAACAACTCACTGGCAGGACATAAGAAATATGTATACAAACAAGAAAAGAGCTTTGCATATACAGTTATGATATTTCATATAGATAGATCTAATCAGTGGCATACAATTTACTGTACAAAACAGAAGCTATTGATGCCTTCTGCTGGTATTGGTTTTCAAGTAAAATGGCAGTCTTATATACAGCTGCGGTAATCAAACCACACAGTATATGATTTATACATTGAAGTGGAGTTGAATATTACATCTAACTTTTAATCTTCTAAACATTTTGTGGTGATGTATGTGGCCTTTGGTTTGCAACGTCTTCACTACAAATGTGGATTTCTGAAATAGCTGATCCATGTTGCTCAAGAGTGGACATTGACAGGTGTCTCATCCATATAAACAACATTAGTATTAAATAAAGTTATGTGCAAACATGGATCCATCAACAATTTTCCTGTCAGGATTTATCCATATTATGTTGATTGTAAATAATGGACAATTACCTCCTATCCCCATTGACATCTTAATTTATGTATTGACAACGAAGGAACTCTTGTTACAGTTGCTGGATTTTGTATGAAAATTTAGTCAGTATTAGTTCCAGTCAGTACATTCTTTAGTACAATAGTACTAAATTTTAAATAATTATTTTTAAACTTTTTTAAATGTACATACTTTAATTATGCTGATGTTATTAAGAATATATTCTCTGAAATTATTTTATGAATAATTTGTTTGCTTTGCTTATTGTTGGCAGTGCTAAAACATACCTAAATACCAATACTGTTACAGTTCATTACAATACCCAGCATTGAAGCAAGTAAGATAAAACATGTTTTTCATAACCATTACAACCTCATTCCTACAGCTTTCATCTTGCGCAGATACATGTACGCTTAGCGTGCCTCTCGTTATACAGGGTGAGTAAAAAAAACTGACACCTTTGAAATTCAAATTAGCCGCATAGCAGCTGTAATGTGACAGAAGTTGCCTAAAATATCTCATTGGTATACGAAGCATATCATATTAATTAACCTAAAACATAAAGTTTGTTCCCTTTGGGAGTTAAAATGCACGCTAAGCTCTGTAAATACAACAGAACAGTTTTATCAAATCGTTTTTGTTGATTGCACACATAGGAATTGTCATATTCCAGCCATAAGCTCGTGGCTTATTTGAATTTCAAAGGTATCAGGTTTTTTTACTCACCCTGTACAACCGGCCCCAGATGCACATATATTGATATTATCATCAGCACTCAAGTGATCAATTTCCCATGTTCGTTTGAAAAATCGATTTCAGATTTACTTTGTTTTACTTCACAGAAGTTTAAAGCCTCGCCATCCCTACCTTAGAAGATCAACGAGTTTTGTTCATCCGTATACCAAGTAAAACTGAGATCTGTGTTCGAGTTTACAAATTTCTTTCTTTTGCCACCTGGCGCCGGTTGTATAAAACCCCTAACTACGTTTTAACTACATTTTAACCACCCAACTGTAGTTAAAACGTAGTTAACTTTAATCACGTAGTTAAGCCAGTTGTGTAAAAAAGTAGTTAGCGTTAATCCTAGTTAAAACGTAGTTAAAGTTAATCATCCTCAAGGGCATTGTTAACTTTCCAAATCGTAGTTAAAAATGGCATCTTGAGCTGTTGAGGATTGAGAAAACATTAATATCAACACATACCAAGGTTGTCAACTCAAAGGGACCTTCTCATATTAAGAGCGCCGTTTTCGTTGAATTATTTTGACCTTCGTTGAATTAACTTTTTCCTTGTTTTGTTGCATTTTTTTCCAATATTTTAGAATTTAGATTAAAATACTGTCAATTTTTGTAAATAGGATCCACAGTCTTGTTCAAAATCAATAACAGCGGTGAATAATTTGGAGATACTTCATGCTATTTGTCTGTTTAACAACCCCACGCAAGCTCCACGCAAGTTAACTACGTGATTAGTTAATCATCCGACAAACTACATTTTGTGCAACGCAGTAAAGTCGCGTAGTTAACTAATTATAGTTAGGGATTTAACTACAGTCATTAGCGCTAATCATAGTTAAAGTTAACGACGTTTTTATGCAACCGGTCTCAGGCGAAGACCATTTTCCATATCCAGGCGAAAGGTTTCAGATGCAATTTGTCTCAGTAAATTCAAATCTCCATTCCATTTTACTCTCTTTCCATCATAATAAAGATTAGAGAGATTTTCGTTCGTTAAAAACATTGAAAGGTTTAAGAAAACATCACCAATTTGACAATTTCCTTGATTGTGTTGTGAGGCATGTTTATGGTGGCCGAGCGCTGCCACATAATATTTTCTTAATTTTCATGTACTTAAAATTAAAAAAATAACAATGTTAAATTTGAAATTGAATGCAAAGTCAATCAGAGTTTTAAATACATTACAAATTGCGTAGAGTTTAAACGCAAAACAAAATAAAGTACAACTTAAATTGAAAATAAAAAGCAATGTACAGTGAAAAAGTAAATATCTCTGTGGCCAAGCGCTGCCAATACCATAATACCATGCGCGCACAAGTGATTCGTGGGCATGATTATAAATTATACATAGTTATTTACAGTCCATCCTGTAAATACCCACACACATGTGAGGAAAACATTTCTCTTGTCAAAATGCTAATTGGAGACAGTTCAAGTTACAACAAAAGCAAAAAAGAATGGCTAAAGTGAAGAAAGGTAAAGGAGAATCAAATGAGGTTGCGGACGAAATTGTAGTTCAGAGAATGAGCTCGGAAGTATCAGGTAAACAGCAGAAATATTCCCGAATCGGCCCCAAGAATTTGTGCCGTTTGATTATGAGGAGTTAACGTTCGAAAACATTGTTCAATCTTGCCAAAAGCATTTTGCGGGACAAATTAAGAAAGGCACAGTCTGTGGCATCCTGGCAGGCGAACGTGGCCCATCGTGTAAAACTATGAGCCAAATACCGAACAAAATTGGTATTTTCATTTGTATGGTAACGCAAGCATGCATATGAAGTGCATGCAAATCGCAAAGCGTATTTGCATGATAATATGGTATAAATACAGGGGAAGTAATGACCTGTTCATCACGTCTAGCACTACCTAGCAGACACAAGCCTTATATCAGACGTTTTATACTTCTTTATTCCTAAATTGCCTGTTTGTTTTTCGTTATTTCCTGTTATCCCTATTGCTCCCTGTGTATACATCTTGTTATAGGCCGTAGAGTCCCAAATCCATCAGATATGTGCTTCCGATGTGGGAAGAAAGGGCACTGGAGCAATAGCTGTGCAAGATTTGGATTTTCAAGGCCGATGCAGCAGCCAACTTCAGGATTCCCACACAGGTCCGCAGCCACGTCCAACCCCCCGGAACGAGGAGTTACACCTATCTGAGCAACAACTGGATGATTCAGATATCTTACAAGATAATTATGATACAACGTTTTATTGACGTATGTGAACTCGAAGAGTTTGTGAGTGAAAAAACCAGCGTGCTACCAATAGTTAAAGGCAGACTTAGTTCGCATATTAAATTCTGGGAGGATATTGGGGCTTCCGAATTTATTTTGAATACCATACGAACTGGATACAAGATTCCATTTTACACCTCACCCCAAAGTCCTTTCCTAACAACCAATCAGCCTTAAATAATTCGCAATTTGTCATTGACTCCGTATCAGAGTTACTATCCTCTAGCAGAATTGTGCAAGTACAAGACAGTGTGTTAAAAGTGTGCAGTCCCTTGTCCGTGGCAATCCAACCGGGGGAAAGAAACGACTTATTTTAGACTTGCGCTACGTAAACAGTTTTGTTTATAAACAAACTATCAAATTTGAAGATTGGAGAACAGCCATCCAATTTTTTGACAAAGGCACATACTTTACAAAATTTTATCTGAAAAGTGGTTACCATCATCTCGACATTTTTACACACCATCAACCTTACCTGGGGTTCAGTTGGCTTATGGATGGGCAGAAACCCAGTTATTTCATGTTTACTGTACTACCTTTCAGGCTAACGTCCGCTCCTTATATATTTACAAAACTAATACGACCCTTAGTTAAACACTGGCGAGCACAAGGGATTAATAATCTCATCTATTTGGACGATGGACTTGACATTGAAAAAAGTTCCGAATCATCTATCCGTAATTCTAGCATCATTCATAACGACCTGAATCGGGCGGGGTTCCCACTCGAGATATTACATGGCTGGGTCTAAGCTGGGACGGCATAAATGGTACACTTAGTGTGTCGACTCACCGCGTAACAAAAACCCTGGATACCATTAAAGAAGTTCTAGATCATCCGAATGTTTCTGCACGGAAATTAGCCTCCATCGTAGGTATGATCATTTCCATGGGTCCAGTTATTGGCAATCTTACAAGAATCATGACTCGGCATTGCCAGATGTCTGTTGTTTCATCCAAGACCTGGGACACATTGTTTATGCTTGATGAATACTGCAAATTAGAATCACAATTTTGGAAAGCTAATATAAATGAGGTAAATTGTCGTACTTCAAGTTTAGAAAACACCGTCAACAGAATCTTTTATTCGGACGCAAGTGCTTTAGCTTGTGCAGCTCATTCGAGTGATGGGTCCTTAATTGCTCACCGTGCGTTTTCAGCTGAAGAAAGCGACAGGAGTTCCACTTACAGAGAGTTAATTGCAATAAAATTTGCTCTTGAAACTTTTGTGCCAATTGTCAAACACAGCAGGATTAAGTGGTTTACTGATAATCAAGTAGCAGCTAAAATAATACAAGTTGGAAGGATGAAATTTAACTTACACCAATTGGCTTTTAAGATCTTTTCCATTTGCATGGAAGAAAACATTGAGTTAAGCCTGGTGCACACTAGAGCTATCACCTTCGCAAAGTTTCACTCGTGACTGTTGGCGTAAGCAAGTTCCCCTAGTGTGCGGTCGCGCCATCAGCGCCGATTATTCAACATGTTGAATAATTTTTGGTACGAATGACTGTTTCCTCCATGTGTGCGTGCGAGAAAAGCTAACAGCTTGCAATACAAGGAAAATATGCATGCGTGTTCGCCTTCAAAATGGCTGCTATTTGTGAAGACTCGTCCTCTTCCTCTTCAGAAGATGAAGAAATTTTGCTCTTTCTTTTGCTTTTGCGACGCAGACGGAGGCGCTTGAGGGCCGGCAATAGGAATATCTGGACGAAACGTTCGATCGAACGTCGTCAAATGAAAGGAGCATGTGAGAACATTGTTCGCGAATTGCGCTTTGAAGACCCTGAACATTTTAGGCATTATCACAGGCTGGATTCAGCATCGTTTGAAGAAATTTCGACCATGGTTTCGCCACTGATTCAAAAAAAGGACACAAAAATGCGATGTGCTTTAAAACCGAGGGAAAGATTATCAGTAACATTACGATTTTTAGCAACAGGTACGTGAAAATTATGTGATTTGCCCTTTGAATATGGCTATTTCATTTATGATGCTATTTATATACAATATGGATAATATGCTTATCTTACTGTATTTTATTAGGTGAGACTTTCAGAAGTCTTTCGTTTCAGTATCGGATTGGCGAAAGGACCATTTCAGGAATTGTTGAGGAAACTTGCCAAGCATTGTACTTAATAATGAAAAGGAATTATTTGAAGGTAATTAATTATCACCAATTTTTATTTAAATATATATACTATCAATTGTGCAATTGTTCCAATTTTTCAAAACAAACATAGTCAGTACAGATAAATAAAATAAAAAAGTTTTTGAATTGTTACTTTTGTTAATAGCACAAACAATGTCCCCCTATGTTTAAGTCTAATTCTGATTTGACCATCCAACTGCTGAAGTCACTCCATCTGGTTTTGAAATAAAATTCTGTTCAGCATATGATGATGAAGGTTGAGGGCTTGAACTTGTCATGCCAGTTTGAATTATTGGATGGAAAAAATTTCTGTGTTGTTGCATCATCATTATTGGTGGTTGTGTATTTTGGACCAATAGGCCAGCTTGGGTTTCAAAAATAATGTTGTTTATTTTGTTCTGTGCCAAATGACATGTTCTGGGATCCAACTCTGACAATGCCTTAGTTACATACATGCCAAAAGTTTCTAGCATGCTAGTTTCCCTTTTCCCCTCTGTCATTTTCTGTTTTTTTGCTTTTCTGCAATAGAGGTGGATAGATTTTTTATTAATTGGTACTCCTCATCAGCTTGCCTCTTTCGAGAAGTGCTTTTTCTCGGTTTCACAGGCTCAGAGGTTGACCTTGTCACTTCCATTATTTCATCCTCCTCTTCATTTATGGGACTTGTTTGCTCAGGTGTTTGACCATAATCTTCAAAACTATTTTCACCAGCCTCACTGAAACTTGAGTCTAACGGTGAATTGTCACGAGATACCTATATAAATCAACATAATATTTATATCCTAGACTCCAAACACCCAAGAAGAATGGTCACACATAGCATTGGATTTTAAAAACAAGTGGAACTACCCATGTTGCATAGGAGCAATAGATGGCAAACATATAGCAGTTCAACAACCTAATGGCACTGGCTCCGAGTTTTTTAATTACAAGCACTTCTTTAGTGTTATTCTGCTAGCATTGGTTGATACCAACTATAAATTTATTTATGTTGATGTTGGGGCAGCTGGAAGAGCTGGAGTGTTTGGTGATTCTGCCTTAAAAGAAGCATTAATTTCCAACTCCTTAAATATACCCCCTGCAACTACCATCAGAGGAATATCTACAAAAGTTGATTATCACATTGTCGCTGATGATGCTTTTCCCATAACAACTCAAATGATGAAGCCTTACCCACATCGAAATATGGAAAAAGAAAAACGCATTTTCAACTATAGATTATCAAGAGCTCGCAGAGTTGTTGAGAATGCATTTGGGATTCTGGCCCATAGATGGAGGGTTTTTTTGACAACCATAAAGGTCTCACCAGACAAGGTGACTGATATAATATTAGCAGCTTGTTGTCTGCACAACTATATGGTAGACAAGAATAAAGTCAACTACACAGCAGCTGGAGACTTTGAGAGTGCAGACCATACATTGTCACCTGGAACATGGAGAAATGATCCAATCTTAAATGGTTTACAACCAACCCCCATGCAGTATTTTAACAATAGTGGTTCCGTTCCATAGCAAGACAATATAATTAGGTTGTAAAGTTATCTGATGTAAAATAATATTTTAGGTGTCCATTATACATATGTAATATTTTGTTATTAAATAAAAATGGGTGATAGCTTTA
The DNA here is from genome assembly GCF_004324835.1 of Dendronephthya gigantea. Lineage (NCBI taxonomy): Eukaryota > Metazoa > Cnidaria > Anthozoa > Malacalcyonacea > Nephtheidae > Dendronephthya > Dendronephthya gigantea. The sequence goes on from NW_021163456.1 coordinate 59,377, forward strand.
ACATCACCCGTATATATTATAAAGGGCATACTTACAGAGTCTAGACTTGAAACAGAAGGCCTAATTGCCACATGAGGAGCAAGGAACTGTAACTTATGCAACAACCATGTTGTTCTTTTTGTTGGGCTTCTTCTCGCACTTCCACTCGGTCCCGGTTTTTTCGCTTTCACGTAGCTGTTTCGCAGGGCCTTTAACTTTGCTTTAACCCATTCAACTGGGGAAATGAAATGTTTTATATATTATGGTTCGTAATATCAAATGCGACAGTCTGATTAATATAAAAATTAGGAGGGGATAATGTAGGCATTTTATATGATTTAACTTACCAGTTTGTCCAAGTTTTTCTGCGATTTCTTTAAATGAATGTTCGCGAAATTCTCTGTTTTTAAAGTCCGGACATCTAACGTCATACAAACAGGGATATTCAGGCCAGATATCCACGATTTGGTCTTCTAACATTGCTTCTGCAACCACACTATTCGTCGCCATTTTGAATGTGAAGGCGAACACGCATGCATATTTTCCTCATATTGCAAGCAGTTAGCTTTTCACGCGCGCACACATGGAGGAAACAGTCATTCGTGCCAAAAATTATTCAACGTGTTGAATAATCGGCGCTGATGGCCCGAGTGACGAAAAGGTGTCAAAACGGCACCGCACACTAGGGAAACTTGCTTACGCCAACAGTCACGAGTGAAACTTTGCGAAGGTGATAGCTCTAGTGTGCGCCAGGCTTTAGACATTCAATGGATTCCACGATCTTTAAATGATCAAGCGGACTATTTGAGTAAAATTGTGGATTATGATGACTGGGAAATCACATGGCAAACTTTTCACTTACTAGAAAGCAGATTTGGACCGCACACGGTAGATTGTTTTGCAAATTATCGTAATCACAAAGTCAAAAAATTCTATTCAAGATTTTGGAACCCAAATTCATGCGGAATTGATGCATTTTTTCAAAGATGGGAGGAAGAAAACTGCTTATTAGTTCCTCCAGTTGCGCTTGTCTCGAAAGTTTTACTGCACATGCACAAGTTGAAAGCATCGGGGACTTTAGTTGTACCATTTTGGCCATCGGCGTCTTTTTGGCGACTACTGGTTTCTCGATTTTCCTCTTACATTAAAGATTATATTGTGCTCGTTGGTAATACAGCCCTCAAACATGGACTTAACCAAAACTCATTACTCGGTTCAAACTCGTGTACAGGGTTCGTAGTTGCCTTTCGTTTGAACTTTAATCTGCGTGTGCTTAATTAATTGTTGTCCATTATGTAGCAATTAATCTACATTGCCCGAAATTCTCGAATTTGATAAATTGATAGAGGTTAAAAGTATGGTTGTGCATATTGCAGCATTTGGCAGCGGGTGCTGGCCAAGGAAATAATGATTGAGATTCTAGCTGGTTAGCTCGGGGTCAGCCGGTTGTCTTATTTTTATTCAAATTGGCACTAATTTTGCTTACAAGCCGGTTGGCTATAGGTGAGCATGTTCCTGGCTAGACTTATCAGCGATTGAATCTTCTACACTCCTGGCTAGACTTATCAGCGATTGAATCTTCTACACTACTGTGATATGTTAATTCTAACTAATAAAGATGTACTTGTCTGTTCTTTTATTTTTCAGGACTTAGCTTTTGCATCCTCTTGGGGAATTACAACTATGGAAACCAGAAAACAAATAATTTGTCAATTATTGTCCTCTCGGGCGAGTTCAACCGTGAAATCATATATTGCCCAATACTGGAAGTTTATCAAATTTGTAAGCCAGAATTCTAAGCTTACTCGTGAGTTACCAATTAGCAGTACAGTCATTTCTCAATATTTGTCCCATCTTCTACTTGCCAACAAATCCCACAATGTCGTTATACGAGCTCATTGTGCTTTAAAGTGGATCCACGATCTTCTCCCACTATCTTCTAACCCAGCGGATACAGCTATGATTAAAAACATCGTGGAGGCAAGTCTGTATATATATGTGTATATATAATCATATAATATATATATATATATAAA
>NW_021163457.1:0-60707 GCF_004324835.1 Dendronephthya gigantea
TAATGTCAGGGCTGGAATGACTGTAAATTGGAAGCCTTTTATCACCCCTGTAATGGACAAGATTAGGCAAATCAATGTCAAATGAGTAAGACGTATTATCATTTTCACTGTTCTCATGAGTTGACTGATTCGGGATCACTGGAAAATGTGATAATTTTCTTCGCTGTTTCCTCTTTTTATTGTTGGAAAAAAGATTTCATCGTCCTCCGTGAGATCCACAGTTTAGTTCTCTCGCGCTTTTTTCTTCTTTTCGTCGTTTCCCGATAAATTAGTTTTTCTTTTGGACATCTAGAAAAGCGGGTCATTTTTGTTATGTAAGTGCTCCTGTTTCTGCTTTTTTCTAGTCAGATGCCTTAAAACAGTTACGCATGCAGTTAAATATTAGTTTTGGATTGTCATCTTGATTACTGATGATTGACATTCTTGCATGACCCTTACCATGACCAAATTAGTTAGTAGATAATAATACCTTGTCACTTGAAGTACACTAGCTCACCGGCTGATAATATTTTCATATTGTGTTCAACTCCATTCAATAATTGTTACGTATTATGCTAGCCTCATCGAGTAATTGTATAAAGTATTATAGGAAAAATTAAACCTTGAAATAACCTATTGGAATAAACTGTCCAAAATTAAAGGCGTGTGCATGTGAATCTAGAATTCTCCATTACAATTTACATAAACAACGTGTCATATATTAAGGTAATGTTTCGCGAATATTTCACTCAATTTAAAATAAAACATTTGCTAAAAAAGGATTTGGTGAGATCCTGAGGGGAATTCCCCTGTCTCCCGGTTCTCCCATTCCACTGTTCCCTGTTCCCCGGAAAAAGTCTTGTGCAGCCCTACTTCGATTACTGCTCGCCCCTGTGGGATACTTGTGGCAATCTGCTCAGAGATTTCAATTTAGTTGCAAAGAGTTCAGTTTCGTGCAGCGAGGGTTTTAACAGTGCAAATTATGAACCTCTTGAAACTAGACGGTCTGGTGCTAAGTCAGTATTAATGTACAAGATACTTAATAACCATACTGCGCCCGCTCTTCGGGAGTCTTTCGTGAGAAGAGAAATAGGATCCAAGGCCGAATCGAGAATACCTTAAAAAAGTTTCAAATATAGCCGCGCTATGCTTTGGAATCGGCTCACAAACGAAGCAAAATCAGCTGAGTCGCTCGTTAGTTTAAATCAATTGTTGTTGCACACTGAAATGCGTCCTAGTTACCTGTGTGTGAAACCTATACTGTATTCTTATTACTGTCTTAATAATTAAACACGCCCCTCGTGGAAACCAGCCTAGAGTTGATGGGGCTGGCATGTTTCTTGCGATTTCCACGTTTTCATGCGATTTCCACTTCTGTTCGTGAGCTTTCGTTCGTGTTCATAATTTTTTGATTCCTGTTCACTCGTGTTCGTGATCTTTGGTTCGTGTTCATGATTTTTTGACTCGTGTTCATTCGTGTTCATAATTTTTTTATTCGTGTTCACTCGTGTTCGTGATCTTTGGTTCGTGTTCATGATTTTTTGACCCGTGTTCACTCGTGTTCATTCGTGTTGATGATTTTTTAACTGGTGTTCACAAGCGTTCATATTTCTTGAGTCGTATTCTGACTCGTGTCCACTGGTGTTCATTCGTGTTCACTCGCGTTCTGACTACGTGTGTTGTTTTTGAACAGATCATGGCAAGAATCGAACCTACGCTTTTGCGATGCCGGTGAAATGCCCTTGCCATTGAGAACGTATATTTGACTCATTTTTCCATCCACTGTTCCTGGCTTGAATTTGAAGTGTGTATAATACCACTCGAAATTAAGACCTTTTAACCTATTTGATTCTTGATAATACAATCGCGTTCTTCCAACAGCTCCGTTTTAACCGTGTACTTAAGGGTAGACGGCTTGGTAAAGGAGACAATAAAACCTGACACGAGTGGGTCATTTTGGTATGACCAAAGCTGGTTCAGGATACTTAGAACATATCATCGTCGTCGTCATCATCATCTCTGCCTTTGTTTTCCTTCACATGTTCACATCGTTTAAAAACTTCTTAATAAGAAACTTTCGCTTATCAACGGCACCTTCTATTGCTTCTTCTTGGTCAAAATCATCATTTGTAATAAACATATTTTCTTATGTACCGGATCTTTCTTCAGTTGTCTCATCCACAAATGGCGCTTTAAATAGATATTTTCTAATTCTTCCTGGAGTCTAGCATGGCATTGAAGTAAGCTTTCTTTTTAGCATAGTGCTCATCAAAACCACTGTTTATAAGGCTTTCTTTCATTTCCTCGAATACTGTGTTACTTCTATGTTATGCTTCTTCTATTAACGGCATCCAGGGATCCAATTCTTCTTCACATTCTGAGTCCGTTGTCGTCGAACTTCCAGATTGCTGAGTGGAAGTGGTCGAGACATCATCTTGGAAATCACTTTCTTGACTGTCCGAGTCTGTTTGAGACATGTTTCTTTCTTGTTCTCGTAGTAGGCAATACTCCCGTTCGGGTCTGCGCTGATTGTAACTGCGGCTGAAATATCTTCTGCAAAATTGGCAGCTCATCCCCTTAGCACTAGAAGTGTGTAAATGCCTTGTTATCGAGCAGCAACGCAGTTTTATGAGCAGATGTCTGCTCATGTGTAGTTATGAGGATGTGCTAATCTGCTCAACGGTACTTTTTCCTAGTCCAGTACATTCACACAAACTAAAATGTTAGCAATCCCTTATGTACTTTCTTCGTTTCCCCCTAGATAGAGGTTGTTCGTTTGCAGTGCTTAGGTAAACATTAAAGTTTCTCTCCATCTCTTCTTGATAATAAATTTCTCTCCATCGCGCTCTAATAAATTTTCCAGACACTCCTCCATATCGAATTCCTTTGGTTCTTTACTCTGTCGAGGTACACATATTCCTTTCTTACTCCACTTTAACCATCTCTTGCGTTCCTCTGTGCCCATATCGTGTACTTGGTCGAGATGATTTGCTAACCTTGCTAAATTTGTACTACCACAGCTAAACACAGGACAGCTCCAACGAGTGCGACGCATATTTAGATGATTGCTCAACAAATTCCTAATAATAATTGGCTCATTTTTTTCGTAAGTCAGGTATTTTATTAGGCCCGTTTGGGCCCTATATGGCCTTATATGGCACTATTAGGCGTCCTAACCCGGACAAGTCCGGGCTTTTCAATGCAAACTCTTGCTTACGGAAGAAAAAGTCAAACGATCTAAACAAGAAAACAGTGTAGTGCCCGGACAATATGTTTAAAATATTTGTAAAATTGTTCTACTTAATTACATTGTTACAAGCGTTAATACGTGTCTTAATTTATGCTTCAAGCATCGCGTTGTCCATAACACCAATATATATTTCGATTCGCTCTAAAAATGCACACATTTTCGCATTCGCAATACCCCCCTTTTTCCTCCCTTTGAGGAGTTTGGGCCTGAAATATCTCATTGAGCGGATGAGCATCTGCTCATGAGCATTTATGAGCATGTGCTCATAGGCCCGTTTGGGACTTATATGGCCTTATATGACCCTATTAGGCACGATGGCCCGATTGCTGACTGCATGGGCATCTTAACACCCGAATATGGACAAATATTCGATTAAACATTGGGGAATAAATGTTCCCTTAGAACATTCCTCTGCAACACTGCAAATCTATACGTCGTATACGTACACATCTTTTTATTATATGTATACGAATATAACGCCCATACGATATGTGACCTTCCACGGGAAAACGTACGTTAACGATATTTCGTTGAAACGGCAAAACGAACGGATAACGAACGGGTAGTGAACGATCTGTAATAACGTTTCAACGAACCCAGAAAACGTTTTGACGAATTCAGCTAAAAATGTGAACGTTTAAAGTCGAGAATACGAACGGATAAATAAACGTTCAATCTGAAGCCGTTTGAACGATTTATGTTTATGAACGGTTTTAACGAATTTGTCTGAACGCCTGTTGCGCGTATAATTGACGCAAGATATTATTGACTAATTTATCTAATTAAAAGAATAGGAAATATTTTCAAACAAGTAACATGTGTTGTTCCAAGTATGTGTGTACATAAATAGCTATACCTTCATTTGAATGTTTAACTAAAATTATTAGCTATACTACCTAAATCCCATTATTTTATACTTTATATACATATATACATTGGCGTTTTGCATCAAAATTCGGGTTAATCGTTAGAAAGCCTTCAGTTATTAGTATATATTATCATCGTTATGTCAAATTAATGCATCATCTGCAACTATACCCATCAAAATATTCAGCGCGTGTTCATTTGCAACATCGTTACAGGTTTTGTAAATTTTTCCACGAACAAACTCTATGTATGAGTGGTTAAAGACATATAAACAAAGACATACAGGCGATACAGCATGCATCCGTTTTATTAACACGGCTGTAAACCGACAGTAAACAAAAATTGCCGTCTCAGTTTGGTTGAGTTTCAGCTACTGGATACATACTTTATGTTAAACTAAACACAAGAGATTCCATTGTACACTTTTGTTTATACTCTTTGACGCGCAAACGATTAAATTAATTAGCGCAAGGATCAAGTTGTTTACCGATGATAACCAAACATTAATACAGAATATCGCATACGCAAAGTTCGTTTGTATGCGAACCAGCGTAGTAACGTGTGCTTGCATGCTGTCAAAACTTATTTGGTATAAATACTACATTAAATATCCACACCATTTATACACATGAAATCCACATTTCAATTTCAGCAATGCATTGCGGTAATAAAATATTTAAAATATAGGCTTGGATATTTACCTAGTGCACACAATATGTTCCGTGCAGCAACACCAGTAGCCTAGCTTTAGCCGCGGTCAAGCTTGTCGCGGAATGTCGCCTATACACAGTACTGTCAGTAGCAAGTCACTAGCAACTAAGGGCATCATTACCTTAAGAATATTTTAAATTTGACAATAATCTATTTTGTCGATTGCATGCACCATCGCTATATTTTCTTCGCAAAGCTAAAGCTGCAATGTCGCTATTTCTGCCGCCATATTTTTTTCATATTAGTTACATATTTTGTGACCATACGATCACATATGCATGTGTTATGATTTTTAACCAGTATAACAAGTCGCTAATTAATACTTGTGATCTAACTAAATTATTGGTGGTCACTATATTCATTCCCCCCATATATTCGACCATCTACATAGTTAACTGTGTAAAAATGCCTAAGCTAACTGCATGAGCCTAACAATAGTGACCTAAAGAAATAGAACGCATAAATTAGTGGGATAATTTTCGAAATCTTCATTTCAAACGACCGCGGCAATCCGCAATCCTAAAGGTCCGAAAATCCGCCCTGCAAAGCAACTTAATACTCAACCCCGGCAGCAAGACAAAAGTGCACATTATTTTTACTAAAGCATATAGCAATAGCACACGGCCCATATAGAAACCGAGTTTTTAAATCACAAAGAGTGCAAATAATTTTTTTCTGCAAAGCTTATAGCAATGCTGCCGCCCATATAGAAACGACAATGCCAAATGCATGCACAGGGGAGTTTATACTCACCATTTTAAGAAACACCCGATCCTTAACATCTTCGAGACATCTACTTGTGACACTTTGTGCCGCCTGCTTACAATAAAATTAACTAATCAAGATTTCCCCAGACAGATGATTAAGGCATGCATCAAATCATCCATTTTGTCTTGCGAAAACTTTTTATATCATATAATTATTATATATTTCAAGGTAGCATCTACCCACATATTTTTTGACAAATGTCAGAAAAGTTTGCAAACAATTGTTGTTTCAATGTGAGTAAATGCATCCTATTAAATTGTAACCACCAAGCTAACAACTACTCTAACCTCAGCCAAGCCATTTTAAAGGTCTGGCAACCTTTCATGTCATGTTTATTCGGAATGATTGGATGATCGTGGCCCAACTCGATTCCACCGGCCATGGCAAGTAATCTAAAGGATTATATTGCAGTGCGCATTTATATCCGACTCCATTTTACTCGCGTTAGCATATATACATAAAATGCAATTGAGAACGTCTTGTTATATACAATTGCATGATCATCTATATGAAATCTTACTTCGAATGCGTGTCATATTTCGATATATGCATGGATCAATAGAGAGCTACAGTTTAGCCAGGCAAACACACTCAAGGAAAAAAAACTTTAAATCGAGCCAACCGTAATACGAATTCTGTTGATGATTTCATCGATAAGCCTGATTTCAATGCTGGGAGGGAAATAATGCAAGCGCGCCTAATAAAGTATGCCCAGTCATGACTTGCCTTATATAATAGCTAATGTTTCGTATAGTCTCATACCTTTATATGCAGGGGTAAAACGCCTTGACTTCTCCATATAGATGTTAATATCCAGCAAATATTTGGTTTAGTCTTCGCGAAATTACTGGTAAAGATCTTTACCCGCGCGCTCATATACGCATAAACAGTTGATAGGCGCCATTTCAAATTTGTTCATTTTGCCGCTCTAGCTGGCAGGCTTCAAGGTGCAATGACCATGCATAATTGCAATTTAATATCCGGAATGTAATTTCCTAATAAAGGAGCCCAAATCAAAATTAGTGATATTTTCCTGTTGCCCAAGCAGCTGATATGTTGTCCAAGCAAGATAAATTCTAATGTTCGTTTTCTGATGAAGTATGGCGAAATATATATAAGCGAATATCCGAAAGGTCAAACTTAAATGTTTGTACACGTTAGCTTGGCAACTTGCCCTTGGGCTTGGGCCAGTTGTGCGCAAGGCTGCACGCACTTGGTTAAAACATAGCGCTAAACTCAATCTCACAAAACACGGAATTTGTAGACGGCGTCTTTGATGGTTTATCGTAGTTTTATCAACAAAACTTAAATGGTATAATATAGATCATAATTTCTGTTTTGTTATATTTTTCACACGGGCCACAGCTCTATTATGTTGACCAGATGATTTTGTGCTATCAAAGCCTATAGGCTAAATTTCCCTGAGCAATATTATGATGTTCATTGTACGACACTCTTGTTTTTTTATTGTTAACAATGTCACACAATGAACATCATTGATATAGCTTCTTCTTTCTACAGTCTCTATGATTTGTACGATTTGAGACTTTTTCCGCGTTCCACGTTTCCGATTCGAGGAGCTAGTCGAGAGAATCAATCACACCAAATATAGCTACATGCATGTGGGAGTGAATTGTGCTGAATGTGCATATTATATCCATATATGAAGTAATTTTTTTGTGAATTAAGAGTCTAATAAACATTTACAATGCATGAGTTATATTTATGCCATAAGTTATTTTGCCATTGTACCTTTCAACATGCCAACATCGAGCCAGTGGCTTAGATCTGGTGAGACTATACCTTTTAAGGAAATAAGCAATTTTGCAAGCGGGGCACTGCTCCAGTTTTAGACTAGATGCACGCGTCATATTTAAATTGCTTGGTATTCTGCAGTGGCATAACGAACAGGGATGGGTCTTGAGTCTACTTGGTACTGCCGGGTCCCTTAATTCGCTGTTTGTATTGATCACGTTTTGCTCATATCTATGATGTTTCGTTATCTATTCTGGCCCCATAACTGGGGAACCTTATTTTAGTTCTCGTCCTACCCTACGAACGCGCGTTAGGTCACTGTATTTATGTCTTCAATATTAGCTAGGGTATTTCAATTGTTGTATATAATTTGCATGTCAGACTGCTTAAAGACAACGAGCTGAATGCTGAACCGCATTCTCGTCCTGGATGCGGTCCTTTATTTTGAATACATTTTAATCAGTAGCTGCTTCGGACGGGGACCCTGCTATCAGATTATCAGATGTAAATTAGCTTAAATTTATCGACTTTGTAAATAAATTTACAGTGCGTAATATGTAACACGCAAAATCCCTCATTTACTGATTTTAAAATCTGGTTTTGTCTGTTTACATACATTACAGACTTCGACATTATGCACTTTTAGCCTTGCCAAGGCATATTATGGCTCGTATGCTGTATATATGGCTTGCGACGTGTTTGTGCGCGCGGTGAACTTTGGCTTTATAGAAGCTACAGAAGTATATTAAAACACAAATTCTAACCATTCAGTGCATTACCGAAGCACAAAAACGATAAATTTTTAAAAGAAAGCTTATAACGTGAAATTTGTCGCTAATGAAATAAGAGCACGCTAAGCATAAACCAGAACATGAAGCGCAAAAAAGCATTCGATTAGGCTAAAATGATATAACCCTACTATTTCCTTTACAAGCCTTCTACTAAGGAACTGAATACATTTCTGGGAGTATTTCTGTGTAACACATTCTGCGCTTCTTCTCTAAAGTTGTAACATTGCAAATGTTTAATCGAATGTTGAACCAAATCCAATGCGATTGAACGAAATTCCGGCAAACGTTTCAACGAACGGTAAATCAAACCGTTGAACGCTTTTGGACCAATTTTCGAACGATTTTTCCTAAGCGTTCGAACGGGCAATTTCGAACGATGAACGATCTCGAAAATCGTTTCAACGAACGCTTGAAGCGTTTGAACGGCAAACGAACGGATAACGAACGATATTTTTGAACGAACGAAATAGCGTAAACGTATGTTTTCCCGTGGAAGGTCACATATGTTAATGTAGTCTTTACATATGTGATGTCAACAGTTATTTAACACAAATGTTCGCCTATACTCGCGCGATTCTTTGACGTTCATATGGTAACCGTATTTTTGTTTCGCATAGGTGGCTTGTTTGAGTAAAAACGAGCTAGTACACTGGCTAGTACACTGTTGGCTTGTTCTCCCTGGATTTCCTGTTTTACTTGCTCTCATAGATATTTAATGGAATATTTTTCCATAATCGCGGGTTAGGACGCGCAGTCAGCAATCGGGCCATCGGGCCTAATAGTGCCATATAAGGCCACATAGGGCCCAAACGGGCCTATGAGCATATGCTCATAAATGTTCATGAAAAGATGCTCATCTGCTCAATGAGATATTTCAGGCCCAAGCTCCTCAAAGGGAGGAAAAAGGGGGTATGGCGAATGCAAAAATGTATGCATTTTTAGAGGGAAATATATATTGGTGTTATGGACAACGCGATGCTTGGAGCATAAATTAAGACACGGATTAACGCTTGTAACAATATAATAAAGTAGAACAATTTTACAAATATTTTAAACATATTGTCCGGGCACTACACTGTTTTCTTGTTTAGATCGTTTGACTTTGTCTTCCTTAAGCAAGAGTTTGCGTTGACAAGCCCGGACTTTTCCGGGGCTAATACGGGGCTAATAAAATACCTGACGCACGAAAAAATGAGCCAATTATTATTAGGAATTTGTTGAGCAATCATCTTAATATGCGTCGCACGCGTAGGAACTGTCCTGTATTTGGCTGTGGTAGTATAAATTTAGCAAGGTTAGCAAATCATCTCGACCAAGTACACGGTATGAGCACAGAGGAACACTGCGCACTGCGCAAAAGGTGAAGTCCGCCATGTTTTTTGCTTCGAAAAGATGGCGGCGAAGTTACCGAAAAATGACGAACCAGTCCTCCAGGAATTATAATATAGCTCAGTGTTTTGCACCCAAAGTTCTTACTGCAGATATATGTGGGAACATCTAAGGTCAACAAGTCCCACAGTTAGTTGAAGTAGAGCAGTACATGAACTGAAATACGTCTCCAATATTACTCCTATAGCTTCGACGATGTCCGGAATGCACTATCACTGTAACCTATGCATTAACTTTACATGTCAAACTCTTCGCTCGTTGATCAATCATCTCGGTCGGGTTCACAAGAGTGATCGGGATTTCCATGCGCTATGTGGCATTAATGAATGTCCACGTACGTACACGAACTATTTCTCTCTGCGAAACCATTTTGTCAACAAGCATAGTCAAGTACTTCAAGCAGAGGAAGTTGTTGAACGAGATCCACGTGCCAACAACGAGGGAGATGAACTTGACGTTTATAATGGTAAAAACGATGACGATGATTTTTTCCTCTTTGTTTGCGAGGTCGAGAGTAATCAACGATCAAATGTATTGGGCTTAATCAAGGTCAAAGAGGAAGGCAAGGTACCCCAAACGATTGTCAATTCGATGGTGCAACATACCACCCAGATTGTCGAGAACAGCGTCGATGCACTTCAGTCTGGTCTCTAGCAATGTTTATCGAATGCGGGTTTGTTTACCAAAATACGCATAAGTTTGTTTACCAAAAGTTGTTCAGTACAGTCTGTATATATATATATATATATATATATATTATATATAATATATATAATATATTATATATAATATAATATATATATATATATATATATATATATATATATATATATAATATATATTATATATATATATATATATATATATATATATATAGTTGTTTCAACTCTAAGGGTAGTTTCGACTGGGGTCAAAACGACTCTACAATAGAGTCTTGTTACTCTACCAAAAGGTAATGTTACTCTTCGAAGGAGTCAATTTGACTCTAATTGCAAAGAGTAACCGAACTACGAAAATTACCGTTTCGTCTAATTTATAATTATGCAAACGTTGTTTTGTTGATATACTGGTTGCGCCCAATCACACTGATCAGTGATCACACACGGCAATAATTTTCAATTTCACTGAGGCAAACAGTTATACAGTATTTATATAATCATGCACATGCACAGCGAAATCGAGAATTCTTACCTAGAATAATGTTCTTGAGAAATTCTTATTTTAAGCAAAATTTTGCTCAAAATAAGTGAAAGGGGATAAATTATTCTTATCAAGAATGAATTTTACTTGAATAAGTAAACTTTTTTTAAGCAAGAATAACCGTTTCTTAAAACAAGTAAATGTTCTAGCTTGTATTCTAACTAAGAATTTTGGTATTCTTAAAACAAGGAAGGCGTCTTTGTGGATTCTTGGCAAGAAACATTGTTAACTTAAAACCGGCAATCAAAAACGCTTGTTGCCAATTCACTTGCCAAGAATACTAATTTCAAACAACCAATTTATTTCAAACAACCAAGAATATTTTTACATTCTTACTAAGTAACATTTAATAACCGAGCAAAGATTCGCAAGTTTCGTTTCATATGCAGACGAAATGAAGGTTTTAATGCCTATTTAAGCATTCTGAATGGACGTAGTTCGTTTCTTATGAAATATATATTTTAAACTTCGCTAACTGCCAACTGGCGGAAAGAACTGTGGATTATTGTGGATTACTGTGGATAGGATTTACTGGACATTATGTCGCAAAATTTCCTGCAGAAGATTGCGCAGATTGTTTTAAAAGTGGCTGGGAATCTCAGTCTTCTAAGAGGTAAGGATTTAAAATTATACGCGCAAACAGACGAAAGCTATTTTTGAATTTGCCGCGTAAACAGTAAACGTATTTATAAACAATAAACAGATATATTCACAGTTTAATACTCATCATTCCCGATAAATGAACGACGTTTATATAAATATATTATAACGTGGTTATACTATAGGCACTATGCCATAAAAAGTGTACGTGATATTGACGTTAGCTATAAAACCATGGTCAAATTTTAGCTGAAACATTTGTACTCAATCTTAGGATCATGATATACTGAATCTTGGTTACTGGATATACATAAGTTTTGATTAAGAATTAGGATGAAATAACTGTTTTATTGCCTTTTAAATTTTTTTATATGCATTCTTAGATGGTGGATTAACAAGTGGTGATGTTTATGTCTAAACCTGTAATGAAAGAGGTCTCATTGGGAAAGTAATATCTGTGGTAAGTAATGCATTATAAGGAATTGTGCAATGCTGTTAGATTATTCACCTAAGCATATGGCTTAGTTTTTAATGTATAATATAATATACCGGTAATTATATACTTATTGACCAATTGATTATATACTTATTATCATGTAATAGATAAAAGGAAAAATCATTGACAGCTTACCAGATGACTACCCTTTATGCCTAATTTTATATCTGTCAGAGCATGCAAAACTGTGCATAGCATCCCCAATCATATATTTCACACATATTATGCACTGCTTAGTTTCTTTAACATTTGTTATCTTAACTCTGATTTCTCAAGTATGCTTGCTTTTTTGTTTTATTAGGAACATGGATTGAGGTAGTGAGCAAGAAATTCAGTGGAAAATTTGCTATACCAATGGTTAATTGGACCCACAGTGTTTCAGCACTTAATTTTCAAAGAAAAAAATACTCCAGGTGATCTTATAAATATTTTCATGTTTGGCATGATATACAAAATTTAAGAACAGCTGGTCAATAATCAAAGGGAAACATTGCTCAGGAATGAATGACTTTAGCTTATGTGTAATAATTGAAGACATGCAGTGAGTTTGCATAAATGTGTTTGTCTTCTTCCATGAATATTTTTATTCAACTACTTCTGGGTTCATACAAGGGCTTAATTTCATTATCTGAGCTCTATCGGATACTTTCCTAAACTTGCCAATTGGCAATTTTTAATTAAGTCCTTGAAAGACTTGTTTATTTGAGCAAGGTATTGCACAAACCTAGCAGTACTTTGAAAAAACTATTTCTGTCAGATGTAAATGTATGGCATTTATATATTTAGTATGGCCACTACGACATACGGCCTACGACCATCACTAATTGAGATATAACGTTCCTCTCTCTATATATATCAGCTACGGTAAATCGTCCAATGTACATAATTGTTAGCGGAGGCTTTGGGGAGGAGGTGGGTTCAACTTTAAAGGAGATCTGTCTTTCGCGATGTCACGCTTAAACTGACCGTTTATGGTTTGGGTATTCGGTCTTTGTTAGTTTTCGATTTGCTGCTGGCCATTGACCACCTTTCCCATATTGCGTGCCATCCATTACCTGTCGGTCTTCTAATATAAGATTTTTAATTATCGTCGGCAAGGCGTATCCCCTTGGGGGAACACCTTGCCTTAATAGTCTATTTATAAAATCACATTACATAAATTTCTTATTTCCTTCGTAAATATTTTGTTTTATATACTGTACAATCATTCACATGATGGTTATAGTCGGTGCAAACACGCAGTTTGCTTGCAACTGCACATACCATTGTTGTTTTTGGAACTTAAAATTTATGCCAAGAGGATTTACTCGTTGTGATGTTTAATATTGGAGATAAGTTGTTTTTTTAATTACATGTACTAGATTATATATTTACATATCTATAGAGTATATGTTTACTGTTTAAATATTCATTAAATCAGTATATATTTAACATTTACATTTCCCAGTGGCACCAATAGGGCTAGTAACATGCTATGGAAGAAATGTTGCAAACACTTTTTAGAAACAGATTTTAAATGATTTTCCATAGGTTTCGCACTTTGTATACATGATAATGTTCGCTTAATTCTACTGTTTCTAAAACTTCAATATATATATATATATAGTACTATAAGGTATCATAAAGTACTACGAATTACTTATATAGTAAATAATCACCAAAACGTTTAGGAGGCCAACACTGCTTCTTGGTTTAGGCGATAGCTATCCGTTTTGACGCGAAACTTCACAGTCACGACCGCTGGACTCGATTTCTTCAACAACGTTTCCGAGACAACGTGTCCGCGATGTTTTCTGGACCCGGAAGATACTTAACAGTAAATCATAATTCTGCAATCTCAGAACCCACGTTTCGACTCGTGCAGAGGGCCTATGGGTTTTGTAATAAATCACTTCTAATGGTTTATGGTCTGTCAAAACCTCAAAGTGAATCCCGAACAAATACACATGAAAACGCTCACAAGCCCATACTATACTTAATGCTTCTTTCTGCGTCTGAGAATACCGCCTTTCCATGTCAGAAAGAAATCTACTAGCATATGCCACAACCTCATTACATTTGTTGCTTTTGCACAAGCACTGCACCAAGACAAACAGGACTAGCATCTGAGATTAACGACGTTTCTGCATCTTTATCAAAAAAGCCAATGAATCAGCGGTAAGACATCGTATTCTTAAGCTCTGAAACACCTTATTCTGTCATTTCCACAAACAAAAGGTGTAGTTGTCCTGGTTAACTTCCGCAGGGGTTCAGCCGTTATAGCTAAATCTGGAATGAACAGACTACAAAATTTACCAACCAAGAAACTCCGAACTTCAGAGGCTGTTTTCGGCTCCGTAGCATTCACCACAGCCCTGACTTTCTCCTCAGTGAGCCCAATTGTAGTGTATATGCCTTGTCTCTGATACGGATTGATACAGATTGATCTAGTCTTTAAAAATGTTTATTCTCTGTTTATTCTATGTTACAGCATCATCCAGCAAGCCAACAACGCTGCTAATTACGCATGCATATTTATACCTTACAGCCTAATTAAATATTCAATATATATATCACATAGACTACAAGATCTGGAGCTGAACGCCCATGGTCATTTAATTTACTTTATCCTTTTCACAAAGTTCATAATGAAAAGCGGTTATGGTAGGATTCGAACCATCGATTTAAGACTTGGGAGACCACCATCTTCGCCTCTAGACTGCAAGGTCTTGTGCTGGATGACCATGGTTATTTAGTTTACTTTATCCTTTCACGAAGTTCATAATAAAAAATGGTTTTAGCAGGATCCGAAACATCGATTTAACACTTGGGGGAAAATTTTCTTAGCCACTAGACCACAAGTTCTTTGGGGGAACGGCTATGTTTATTTGATCTACTTTATCGTTTTCACGAAGTTCATAATGAGAAAAGGTTAAGGTAGGGTTCGAACCATCGATTTAACACTTGGGAGATCATTGTTTTCGCCACTAGACCACCAGATCTTGGGATGACCCTGGTTATTTAGTCTACTTTATCCTTTTACGAAGTTCATAATGAAAACGGTTATGGTAGGATTCGAACCATCGATTTAACACTTGGGAGACCATCGTCTTCGCCACTAGACCGCAAGGTCTTGTGCTGGATGACCCTGGTTATTTAGTCTACTTTATCTTTCACGAAGAGTTCATAATAAAAAATAGTTTTGGCGGGATTCGAACCATCGATTTAACACTTGGGAGACCATCGTCTTCGCCACTAGACCGCAAGGTCTTGTAATGGATGACCCTGGTTATTTAGTCTACTTTATCCTTTCACGAAGTTCATAATAAAAAATAGTTTTGGCGGGATTCGAAACATCGATTAACACTTGGGAGAAAATTGTCTTTGCCACGAGACCACAAGTTTCGGGTGAACGGCTATGTTTATTTGATCTATTTTAACCGTTCTTACGAAGTTCATAATGAAAAAAGTTATGGTAGGATTCGAACCATCGATTTACCACTTATGAGACCATTGTCCTCGCCACTAGACGCAAGATCTTGTGCTGGATGGCCATGGTTATTTAGTTTACTTTATCCTTTTACGAAGTTCATAATGAAAAACGGTTGTGGTAGGATTCGCACCATCGATTTACCACTTGGGAGACCATCCTCCTCGCCCTCGACTACAGGTCTTGTGCTGGATGGCCATGGTTATTTAGTTTTCTTTATCCTTTTACGAAGTTCATAATAAAAAAGCTTTGGCAGGATTCGACCCATCGATTAACACTGGGAGACCATCGTCTTCGCCACTAGACCGCAAGGTCTTGTGCTGAATGACCCTGGTTATTTAGTCTACTTTATCCTTTCACGAAGTTCATAATAAAAAAAAGTTTTGGCAGGATTCGAAACATCGATTTAACACTTGGGAGAAAATTGTCTTAGCCACTTGACCACAAGTTCTTTGGGTGAACGGCTATGTTTATTTGATCTACTTTACTGTTTTAACGAAGTTCAAAATGAAAAAGGGTTATGGTAGGATTCGAACCATCGATTTACCACAGACCATCTCCCTCGCCACTAGACAGGCAAGATCTTGTGCTGAACGGTAATGGTCATTTAATTTATTTTATCCTTTTAACGAAGTTCATAATGAAAACGGTTAAACGGTAGGATTCGAACCATCGATTTAACACTTGGGAGACCATCGTCTTCGCCTCTAGACCGCAAGGTCTTGTGCTGTGAGACCATGGTTATTTAGTTACTTTTCCTTTCACGAAGCTCATAATAAAAAATGGTTATGGTAGGATTCGAACCCATCGATTTACCACTTCTGAGACCACTGTCCTCGCCATAGACTGCAAGATCTTGTGCTGGATGGCCATGGTTATTTATTTTACTTTATCCTTTTACGAAGTTCATAATGAAAACGGTTATGGTACGATTCGAACCATCGATTTAACACTTGGGAGACCATCGTCTCCGCCTCTAGACCGCAAGGTCTTGTGCTGGATGACAATGGTTATTTAGTTTACTTTACCCTTCCCACGAAGTTCATAATGAAAAACGGTTATGGTAGGATTCGAACCATCGATTTACCACTTCGGAGACCATCGCCCTCGCCACTAGACAGCAAGATCTTGTGCTGAACGGTTATGGTTATTTAATTTACTTTATCCTTTTAACGAAGTTCATAATGAAAACGGTTATGGTAGGATTCGAACCATCGATTTAAGACTTGGGAGACCATCATCTTCGCCTCTAGACTGCAAGGTCTTGTGCTGGATGACCATGGTTATTTAGTTTACTTTATCCTTTCACGAAGTTCATAATAAAAAATGGTTTTGGCTGGATCCGAAACATCGATTTAACACTTGGGGGAAAATTTTCTTAGCCACTAGACCACAAGTTCTTCGGGGGAACGGCTATGTTTATTTGATCTACTTTATCGTTTTCACGAAGTTCATAATGAGAAAAGGTTAAGGTAGGGTTCGAACCATCGATTTAACACTTGGGAGACCATTGTTTTCGCCACTAGACCACCAGATCTTGTGCTGGATGACCCTGGTTATTTAGTCTACTTTATCCTTTTACGAAGTTCATAATGAAAACGGTTATGGTAGGATTCGAACCATCGATTTAACACTTGGGAGACCATCGTCTTCGCCACTAGACCGCAAGGTCTTGTGCTGGATGACCCTGGTTATTTAGTCTACTTTATCCTTTCACGAAGTTCATAATAAAAAATAGTTTTGGCGGGATTCGAACCATCGATTTAACACTTGGGAGACCATCGTCTTCGCCACTAGACCGCAAGGTCTTGTGCTGGATGACCCTGGTTATTTAGTCTACTTTATCCTTTCACGAAGTTCATAATAAAAAATAGTTTTGGCGGGATTCGAAACATCGATTTAACACTTGGGAGAAAATTGTCTTTGCCACAAGACCACAAGTTCTTTCGGGTGAACGGCTATGTTTATTTGATCTATTTTACCGTTCTTACGAAGTTCATAATGAAAAACGGTTATGGTAGGATTCGAACCATCGATTTACCACTTATAAGACCATTGTCCTCGCCACTAGACGCAAGATCTTGTGCGGGATGGCCATGGTTATTTAGTTTACTTTATCCTTTTACGAAGTTCATCATGAAAAACGGTTATGGTAGGATTCGCACCATCGATTTACCACTTGGGAGACCATCCTCCTCGCCACTCGACTACAAGGTCTTGTGCTGGATGGCCATGGATATTTAGTTTTCTTTATCCTTTTACGAAGTTCATAATAAAAAAAGCTTTTGGCAGGATTCGACCCATCGATTTAACACTTGGGAGACCATCGTCTTCGCCACTAGACCGCAAGGTCTTGTGCTGAATGACCCTGGTTATTTAGTCTACTTTATCCTTTCACGAAGTTCATAATAAAAAATAGTTTTGGGAGGATTCGAAACATCGATTTAACACTTGGGAGAAAATTGTCTTTGCCACAAGACCACAAGTTCTTCGGGTGAACGGCTATGTTTATTTGATCTATTTTACCGTTCTTACGAAGTTCATAATGAAAAACGGTTATGGTAGGATTCGAACCATCGATTTACCACTTATGAGACCATTGTCCTCGCCACTAGACGCAAGATCTTGTGCTGGATGGCCATGGTTATTTAGTTTACTTTATCCTTTTACGAAGTTCATAATGAAAAACGGTTATGGTAGGATTCGCACCATCGATTTACCACTTGGGAGATCATCCTCCTCGCCACTCGACTACAAGGTCTTGTGCTGGATGGCCATGGATATTTAGTTTTCTTTATCCTTTTACGAAGTTCATAATAAAAAAAGCTTTTGGCAGGATTCGACCCATCGATTTAACACTTGGGAGACCATCGTCTTCGCCACTAGACCGCAAGGTCTGTGCTGAATGACCCTGGTTATTTAGTCTACTTTATCCTTTCACGAAGTTCATAATAAAAAATAGTTTTGGCAGGATTCGAAACATCGATTTAACACTTGGGAGAAAATTGTCTTAGCCACTTGACCACAAGTTCTTTGGGTGAACGGCTATGTTTATTTGATCTACTTTACTGTTTTAACGAAGTTCATAATGAAAAAGGGTTATGGTAGGATTCGAACCATCGATTTACCACTTGGGAGACCATCTCCCTCGCCACTAGACAGCAAGATCTTGTGCTGAACGGTAATAGTCATTTAATTTATTTTATCCTTTTAACGAAGTTCATAATGAAAACGGTTAAGGTAGGATTCGAACCATCGATTTAACACTGGGGAGACCATCGTCTTCGCCTCTAGACCGCAAGGTCTTGTGCTGGATGACCATGGTTATTTAGTTTACTTTATCCTTTCACGAAGCTCATAATAAAAAATGGTTATGGTAGGATTCGAACCATCGATTTACCACTACTGAGACCACTGTCCTCGCCACTAGACTGCAAGATCTTGTGCTGGATGGCCATGGTTATTTATTTTACTTTATCCTTTTACGAAGTTCATAATGAAAACGGTTTATGTACGATTCGAACCATCGATTTAACACTTGGGAGACCATCGTCTCCGCCTCAAGACCGCAAGGTCTTGTGCTGGATGACAATGGTTATTTAGTTTACTTTACCCTTCCCACGAAGTTCATAATGAAAAACGGTTATGGTAGGATTCGAACAATCGATTTACCACTTGGGAGACCATCGCCCTCGCCACTAGACAGCAAGATCTTGTGCTGAACGGTTATGGTTATTTAATTTACTTTATCCTTTTAACGAAGTTCATAATGAAAACGGTTATGGTAGGATTCGAACCATCGATTTAAGACTTGGGAGACCATCATCTTCGCCTCTAGACTGCAAGGTCTTGTGCTGGATGACCATGGTTATTTAGTTTACTTTATCCTTTCACGAAGTTCATAATAAAAAATGGTTTTGGCAGGATCCGAAACATCGATTTAACACTTAAGGGAAAATTTTCTTAGCCACTAGACCACAAGTTCTTCGGGGGAACGGCTATGTTTATTTGATCTACTTTATCGTTTTCACGAAGTTCATAATGAGAAAAGGTTAAGGTAGGGTTCGAACCATCGATTTAACACTTGGGAGACCATTGTTTCGCCACTAGACCACCAGATCTTGTGCTGGATGACCCTGGTTATTTAGTCTACTTTATCCTTTTACGAAGTTCATAATGAAAACGGTTATGGTAGGATTCGAACCATCGATTTAACACTTGGGAGACCATCGTCTTCGCCACTAGACCGCAAGGTCTTGTGCTGGATGACCCTGGTTATTTAGTCTACTTTATCCTTTCACGAAGTTCATAATAAAAAATAGTTTTGGTTGGATTCGAACCATCGATTTAACACTTGGGAGACCATCGTCTTCGCCACTAGACCGCAAGGTCTTGTGCTGGATGACCCTGGTTATTTAGTCTACTTTATCCTTTCACGAAGTTCATAATAAAAAATAGTTTTGGCGGGATTCGAAACATCGATTTAACACTTGGGAGAAAATTGTCTTTGCCACAAGACCAAAGTTCTTCGGGTGAACGGCTATGTTTATTTGATCTATTTTACCGTTCTTACGAAGTTCATAATGAAAAACGGTTATGGTAGGATTCGAACCATCGATTTACCACTTATGAGACCATTGTCCTCGCCACTAGACGCAAGATCTTGTGCTGGATGGCCATGGTTATTTAGTTTACTTTATCCTTTTACGAAGTTCATAATGAAAAACGGTTATGGTAGGATTCGCACCATCGATTTACACTTGGGAGACCATCCTCCTCGCCACTCGACTACAAGGTCTTGTGCTGGATGGCCATGGTTATTTAGTTTTCTTTATCCTTTTACGAAGTTCATAATAAAAAAGCTTTTGGCAGGATTCGACCCATCGATTTAACACTTGGGAGACCATCGTCTTCGCCACTAGACCGCAAGTCTTGTGCTGAATGACCCTGGTTATTAGTCTACTTTATCCTTTCACGAAGTTCATAATAAAAAATAGGTTTTGGCAGGATTCGAACATCGATTTAACACTTGGAGAAAATTGTCTTAGCCACTTGACCACAAGTTCTTTGGGTGAACGGCTATGTTTATTTGATCTACTTTACTGTTTAACGAAGTTCATAATGAAAAAGGTTATGGTAGGATTCGAACCATCGATTTACCACTTGGGAGACCATCTCCCTCGCCACTAGACAGCAAGATCTTGTGCTGAACGGTAATGGTCATTTAATTTATTTTATCCTTTAACGAAGTTCATAATGAAAACGGTTAGGTAGGATTCGAACCATCGATTTAACACTTGGGAGACCATCGTCTTCGCCTCTAGACCGCAAGGTCTTGTGCTGGATGACCATGGTTATTTAGTTTACTTTATCCTTTCACGAAGTCATAATAAAAAGGTTATGGTAGGATTCGAACCATCGATTTACCACTTCTGAGACCACTGTCCTCGCCACTAGACTGCAAGATCTTGTGCTGGATGGCCATGGTTATTTATTTACTTTATCCTTTTACGAAGTTCATAATGAAAACGGTTATGGTACGATTCGAACCATCGATTTAACACTTGGGAGACCATCGTCTCGCCTCTAGACCGCAAGGTCTTGTGCTGGATGACATGGTTATTTAGTTTACTTTACCTTCCACGAAGTTCATAATGAAAAACGGTTATGGTAGGATTCGAACCATCGATTTACCACTTGGGAGACCATCGCCCTCGCCACTAGACAGCAAGATCTTGTGCTGAGCGGTTATGGTTATTTAATTTACTTTATCCTTTTAACGAAGTTCATAATGAAAACGGTTATGGTAGGATTCGAACCATCGATTTAAGACTTGGGAGACCATCATCTTCGCACTAGACTGCAAGGTTTGTGCTGGATGACCATGGTTATTTAGTTTACTTTATCTTTTCACGAAGTTCATAATAAAAAGGTTTTGGCAGGATCCGAAACATCGATTTAACACTTGAGGGAAATTTTCTTAGCCACTAGACCACAAGTTCTTCGGGGGAACGGCTATGTTATTTGATCTACTTTATCGTTTTCACGAAGTTCATAATGAAAAAGGTTAAGGTAGGGTTCGAACCATCGATTTAACACTTGGGAACCATTGTTTCGCCACTAGACCACCAGATCTTGTGCTGGATGACCCTGGTTATTTAGTCTACTTTATCCTTTTACGAAGTTCATAATGAAAACGGTTATGTAGGATTCGAACCATCGATTTAACACTTGGGAGACCATCGTCTTCGCCACTAGACCGCAAGGTCTTGTGCTGGATGACCTGGTTATTTAGTCTACTTTATCCTTTCACGAAGTTCATAATAAAAAATAGTTTTGGCGGGATTCGAACCATCGATTTAACACTTGGGAGACCATCGTCTTCGCCACTAGACCGCAAGGTCTTGTGCTGGATGACCCTGGTTATTTAGTCTACTTTATCCTTTCACGAAGTTCATAATAAAAAATAGTTTTGGCGGATTCGAACCATCGATTTAACACTTGGGAGAAATTGTCTTGCCACTAGACCACAAGTCTTCGGTGAACGGCTATGGTTTATTTGATCTATTTACCTTCTTACGAAGTTCATAATGAAAAACGGTTATGGTAGGATTCGAACCATCGATTTACACTTGGGAGCCCATCGTCTTCGCCACTAGACGCAAGATCTTGTGCTGGATGGCCATGGTTATTTAGTTTACTTTATCCTTTTACGAAGTTCATAATGAAAAACGGTTATGGTAGGATTCGCACCATCGATTTACCACTTGGGAGACCATCCTCCTCGCACTACACAAGGTCTTGTGCTGGATGGCCATGGTTATTTAGTTTTCTTTATCCTTTTACGAAGTTCATAATAAAAAAGCTTTGGCAGGATTCGACCATCGATTTAACACTTGGAGACCATCGTCTTCGCCACTAGACCGCAAGGTCTTGTGCTGGATGACCCTGGTTATTTAGTCTACTTTATCCTTTCACGAAGTTCATAATAAAAAATAGTTTTGGCAGGATTCGAAACATCGATTTAACACTTGGGAGAAAATTGTCTTAGCCACTTGACCACAAGTTCTTTGGGTGAACGGCAATGTTTATTTGATCTACTTTACTGTTTTACGAAGTTCATAATGAAAAAGGGTTATGGTAGGATTCGAACCATCGATTTACACTTGGGAGACCATCTCCTCGCCACTAGACAGCAAGATCTTGTGCTGAACGGTATGGTCATTTAATTTATTTTATCCTTTTACGAAGTTCATAATGAAAACGGTTATGGTAGGATTCGAACCATCGATTTAACACTTGGAGACCATCGTCTTCGCCTCTAGACCGCAAGGTCTTGTGCTGGATGACCCTGGTTATTTAGTCTACTTTATCCTTTCACGAAGTTCATAATAAAAAATAGTTTTGGCGGATTCGAAACATCGATTTAACACTTGGGAGAAAATTGTCTTAGCCACTTGACCACAAGTTCTTTGGGTGAACGGCTATGTTTATTTGATCTACTTTACTGTTTTAACGAAGTTCATAATGAAAACGGTTATGGTAGGATTCGAACCATCGATTTACCACTTGGGAGACCATCTTCCTCGCCACTAGACAGCAAGATCTTGTGCTGAACGGTAATGGTCATTTAATTTATTTATCCTTTTAACGAAGTTCATAATGAAAACGGTTAAGGTAGGATTCGAACCATCGATTTACACTTGGGAGACCATCGTCTTCGCCCTAGACCGCAAGGTCTTGTGCTGGATGACCATGGTTATTTAGTTTACTTTATCCTTTCACGAAGCTCATAATAAAAAATGGTTATGGTAGGATTCGAACCATCGATTTACCACTTCTGAGACCACTGTCCTCGCCACTAGACTGCAAGATCTTGTGCTGGATGGCCATGGTTATTTATTTTACTTTATCCTTTTACGAAGTTCATAATGAAAACGGTTATGGTACGATTCGAACCATCGATTTAACACTTGGGAGACCATCGTCTCCGCCTCTAGACCGCAAGGTCTTGTGCTGGATGACAATGGTTATTTAGTTTACTTTACCCTTCCCACGAAGTTCATAATGAAAAACGGTTATGGTAGGATTCGAACCATCGATTTACCACTTGGGAGACCATCGCCCTCGCCACTAGACAGCAAGATCTTGTGCTGAACGGTTATGGTTATTTAATTTACTTTATCCTTTTAACGAAGTTCATAATGAAAACGGTTATGGTAGGATTCGAACCATCGATTTAAGACTTGGGAGACCATCATCTTCGCCTCTAGACTGAGAGGTCTTGTGCTGGATGACCATGGTTATTTAGTTTACTTTATCCTTTCACGAAGTTCATAATAAAAAATGGTTTTGGCAGGATCCGAAACATCGATTTAACACTTGGGGAAAATTTCTTAGCCACTAGACCACAAGTTCTTCGGGGAACGGCTATGTTTATTTGATCTACTTTATCGTTTTCACGAAGTTCATAATGAGAAAAGGTTAGGTAGGGTTCGAACCATCGATTTAACACTTGGGAGACCATTGTTTTCGCCACTAGACCACCACATCTTGTGCTGGATGACCCTGGTTATTTAGTCTACTTTATCCTTTTACGAAGTTCATAATGAAAACGGTTATGGTAGGATTCGAATCATCGATTTAACACTTGGGAGACCATCGTCTTCGCCACTAGACCGCAAGGTCTTGTGCTGGATGACCCTGGTTATTTAGTCTACTTTATCCTTTCACGAAGTTCATAATAAAAAATAGTTTTGGCGGGATTCAAACCATCGATTTAACACTTGGGAGACCATCGTCTTCGCCACTACACCGCAAGGTCTTGTGCTGGATGACCCTGGTTATTTAGTCTACTTTATCCTTTCACGAAGTTCATAATAAAAAATAGTTTTGGCGGGATTCGAAACATCGATTTAACACTTGGGAGAAAATTGTCTTTGCCACAAGACCACAAGTTCTTCGGTGAACGGCTATGTTTATTTGATCTATTTACCGTTCTTACGAAGTTCATAATGAAAAACGGTTATGGTAGGATTCGAACCATCGATTTACCACTTATGAGACCATTGTCCTCGCCACTAGACGCAAGATCTTGTGCTGGATGGCCATGGTTATTTAGTTTACTTTATCCTTTTACGAAGTTCATAATGAAAACGGTTATGGTAGGATTCGAACCATCGATTTAACACTTAGTAGACCATCGTCTTCGCCACTAGACCGCAAGGTCTTGTGCTGGATGACCCTGGTTATTTAGTCTACTTTATCCTTTCACGAAGTTCATAATAAAAAATAATTTTGGCGGGATTCGGAAACATCGATTTAACACTTGGGAGACCATTGTCTTCGCCACTAGACCACAAGTTCTTGGTGAACGGTTATGTTTATTTGATCTATTTTATCCTTTCACGAAGTTCATAATGAAAAACGGTTATGGTAGGATTCGAACCATCGATTTACACTTGGGAGACCATGTCTCGCCACTAGACGCAAGATCTTGTGCTGGCCATGGTTATTTAGTTTACTTTATCCTTTTACGAAGTTCATAATGAAAAACGGTTATGGTAGGATTCGAACCATCGATTTACACTTGGGAGACCATCTCTTCGCCGACTACAAGGTCTTGTGCTGGATGGCCATGGTTATTTAGTTACTTTATCCTTTTACGAAGTTCATAAAAAAAATTTTGGCAGGATTCGACCATCGATTTAACACTTGGGAGACCATCGTCTTCGCCACTAGACCGCAAGGTCTTGTGCTGATGACCTGGTTATTTAGTCTACTTTATCCTTTCACGAAGTTCATAATAAAAAGTTTGGTAGGATTCGAACCATCGATTTAACACTTGGGAGACCATCTTCGCCACTAGACCGCAAGTCTTGTGCTGAACGGCTATGGTTATTTATTACTTTATTTTTCACGAAGTTCATAATGAAAAACGGTTATGGTAGGATTCGAACCATCGATTTACACTTGGGAGACCATCTCCTCGCCACTAGACAGCAAGTCTTGTGCTGAACGGTATGGTATTTATTTACTTTATCCTTTTACGAAGTTCATAATGAAAAACGGTTGGTAGGATTCAACCATCGATTTAACACTTGGGAGACCATCGTCTTCGCCACTAGACCGCAAGGTCTTGTGCTGATGACCATGGTTATTTAGTTTACTTTATCCTTTCACGAAGTTCATAATAAAAAATGGTTATGGTAGGATTCGAACCATCGATTTAACACTTGGGAGACCATGTCTCGCCACTAGACGCAAGTCTTGTGCTGGATGCCATGGTTATTTATTTTACTTTATCCTTTTACGAAGTTCATAATGAAAAAGGTTATGGTAGGATTCGAACCATCGATTTAACACTTGGGAGACCATCGTCTCGCCACTAGACCGCAAGTCTTGTGCTGATGACATGGTTATTTAGTTTACTTTATCCTTTCACGAAGTTCATAATGAAAAACGGTTATGGTAGGATTCGAACCATCGATTTAACACTTGGGAGACCATCGCTCGCCACTAGAGCAAGTCTTGTGCTGAACGGTATGGTTATTTATTTACTTTATCCTTTCACGAAGTTCATAATGAAAACGGTTATGGTAGGATTCGAACCATCGATTTACACTTGGGAGACCATCTCTTCGCCACTAGACTGAGAGTCTTGTGCTGGATGGCCATGGTTATTTATTTACTTTATCCTTTACGAAGTTCATAATAAAAACGGTTTGGCAGGATTCGAACCATCGATTTAACACTTGGGAGACCATCTTCGCCACTAGACCGCAAGGTCTTGTGCTGGATGACGGTTATGTTTATTTACTACTTTATCCTTTCACGAAGTTCATAATGAAAAACGGTTATGGTAGGATTCGAACCATCGATTTACACTTGGGAGACCATCTCTCGCCACTAGACAGCAAGATCTTGTGCTGAACGGTTATGGTTATTTAATTTACTTTATCCTTTTAACGAAGTTCATAATGAAAACGGTTATGGTAGGATTCGAACCATCGATTTAACACTTGGGAGACCATCATCTTCGCCTCTAGACGAGGTCTTGTGCTGGATGACCATGGTTATTTAGTTTACTTTATCCTTTCACGAAGTTCATAAAAAACGGTTTTGGCAGGATCGAAACATCGATTTAACACTTGGGAAAATTTCTTAGCCACTAGACCACAAGTCTTCGGGAACGGCTATGTTATTTGATCTACTTTATCGTTTTCACGAAGTTCATAATGAAAAAGGTTAGGTAGGGATTCGAACCATCGATTTAACACTTGGGAGACCATTGTTTCGCCACTAGACCACCAGATCTTGTGCTGGATGACCCTGGTTATTTAGTCTACTTTATCCTTTTACGAAGTTCATAATGAAAACGGTTATGGTAGGATTCGAACCATCGATTTAACACTTGGGAGACCATCGTCTTCGCCACTAGACCGCAAGGTCTTGTGCTGGATGACCCTGGTTATTTAGTCTACTTTATCCTTTCACGAAGTTCATAATAAAAAATAGTTTTGGCGGGATTCGAACCATCGATTTAACACTTGGGAGACCATCGTCTTCGCCACTAGACCGCAAGGTCTTGTGCTGGATGACCCTGGTTATTTAGTCTACTTTATCCTTTCACGAAGTTCATAATAAAAAATAGTTTTGGGGGATTCGAAACATCGATTTAACACTTGGGAGAAAATTGTCTTTGCCACAAGACCACAAGTTCTTCGGGTGAACGGCTATGTTTATTTGATCTATTTTACCGTTCTTACGAAGTTCATAATGAAAAACGGTTATGGTAGGATTCGAACCATCGATTTAACACTTATGAGACCATTGTCCTCGCCACTAGACGCAAGATCTTGTGCTGGATGGCCATGGTTATTTAGTTTACTTTATCCTTTTACGAAGTTCATAATGAAAACGGTTATGGTAGGATTCGAACCATCGATTTAACACTTAGGAGACCATCGTCTTCGCCACTAGACCGCAAGGTCTTGTGCTGGATGACCCTGGTTATTTAGTCTACTTTATCCTTTCACGAAGTTCATAATAAAAAATAATTTTGGCGGGATTCGAAACATCGATTTAACACTTGGGAGAAAATTGTCTTTGCCACAAGACCACAAGTTCTTCGGGTGAACGGCTATGTTTATTTGATCTATTTACCGTTCTTACGAAGTTCATAATGAAAAACGGTTATGGTAGGATTCGAACATCGATTTAAACTTGTGAGAAAATCGTCTTCGCCACTAGCACAAGGTCTTGTGCTGCACGGTTATGGTTTTTTAATTTACTTTATCCTTTTCACGAAGTTCATAATGAAAAACGGTTATGGTAGGATTCGTCCCATCGATTTAACACTTGGGAGACCATCGCCCTCGCCACTAGACAGCAAGATCTTGTGCTGAACGGTTATGGTTATTTAATTTACTTTATCCTTTGAACGAAGTTCATAATGAAAACGGTTATGGTAGGATTTGAACCATCGATTTAACACTTGGGAGACCATCGTCTTCGCCACTAGACCACAAGGTCTTGTGCTGGATTGCTATGGTTATTTATTTACTTTATCCTTTAACGAAGTTCATAATGAAAAACGGTTATGGTAGGATTCGAACCATCGATTTACCACTTATGAGACCATTGTCCTCGCCACTAGACGCAAGATCTTGTGCTGAATGGCTATGGTTATTTAATCTACTTTATTCTTTTCACGAAGTTCATAATGAAAAAGGTCATGGCACGATTCGAACCATCGATTTAACTCTTGGGAGAATCGTCTTCGCCACTAGACCACAAGGTCTTGTGCTGGATGACCCTAGTTATTCAGTCTACTTTATCCTTTCACGAAGTTCATAATAAAAATAGTTTTAGCAGGATTCGAAACATCGATTTACCACTTAAGAGACAGTTGTCTTAACCATTAGACTGCAAGGTCTTGTGCTGAACGGTCATGGTTATTTACTTACTTTATTCTTTTCACGAAGTTCATAATGAAAAAGGTCATGGCAGGATTCTAACCATCGATTTACACTTGGGAGACATTGTCTTCGCACTAGACTGCAAGTCTTGTGCTGAACAGTTATGGTTATTTTTATTTATCCTTTTCACGAAGTTCATAATGAAAACGGTTATGGTAGGATTCGACCATGATTTAACACTTGGGAGACCATCGTCTTCGCCACTAGACCACAAGGTCTTGTACTTGATGGCCATGGTATTTAGTTTACTTTACCCTTTTACGAAGTTCATAATAAAAATGGTTTTGGCAGGATTCGAAACATCGATTTACACTTGGGAGACATTGTCTTAACCACTAGACTGCAAGGTCTTCTGCTGAATGGCCATGGTATTTAGTTTACTTTATTCTTTTCACGAAGTTCATAATGAAAGGTCATTCAGGATTCGAACCATCGATTTACACTTGGGAGACATTGTCTTAGCCACTAGACTCAAGTCTTGTGCTGAATGGCCATGGTTATTTATCTACTTTATTCTTTTCACGAAGTTCATAATGAAAAAGGTCATGGCACGATTCGAACCATCGATTTACCACTTGGGAGACAATTGTCTTACCCACTAGAATGCAAGATCTTGTGCTGAACGGCCATGGTTATTTAACTTACTTTATTCTTTTCACGAAGTTCATAATCAAAAACGGTTATGGTAGGATTCGAACCATCGATTTAACACTTGGGAGACCATCGTCTTCGCCACTAGACCACAAGTCTTGTGCTGGTTGACCCTGGTTATTTAGTCTTATTTATTCTTTCACGAAGTTCATAATAAAAAATTTTGGCGGGATTCGAACATCGATTTAACACTTGGGAGAATTGTCTTGCCACTAGACCACAAGTCTTCTGTGAACGGCTATTTATTTATCTATTTTACCTTTCACGAAGTTCATAATAAAAAACGGTTATGGTAGGATTCGAACCATCGATTTACCACTTTGAGACCATTGTCCTCGCCACTAGACGCAAGATCTTGTGCTGGATGGCCATGGTTATTTAGTTTACTTTATCCTTTTACGAAGTTCATAATGAAAACGGTTATGGTAGGATTCGAACCATCGATTTAACACTTCGGAGACCATCGTCTTCGCCACTAGACCACAAGGTCTTGTGCTGGATGACCCTGGTTATTTAGTCTACTTTATCCTTTCACGAAGTTCATAATAAAAATAGTTTGGCGGGATTCGAACATCGATTTAACACTTGGGAGAAAATGTCTTGCCACAAGACCACAAGTTCTTGGGTGACGGCTATGTTATTTGATCTATTTTACCGTTCTTACGAAGTTCATAATAAAAAACGGTTATGGTAGGATTCGAACCATCGATTTAACACTTGGGAGACCATCGTCTTCGCCACTAGACCACAAGTTCTTCGGGTGAACGGCTATGTTTATTTGATCTATTTTACCGTTCTTACAAAGTTCATAATGAAAAACGGTTATGGTAGGATTCGAACAATCGATTTAAACTTTGAGAAAATCGTCTTCGCCACTAGGCCACAAGGTCTTGTGCTGCACGGTTATGGTTTTTAATTTACTTTATCCTTTTCACGAAGTTCATAATGAAAAACGGTTATGGTAGGATTCGTCCCATCGATTTAACACTTGGGAGACCATCGTCTTCGCCACTAGACCGTAAGGTCTTGTGCTGGATGACCCTGGTTATTTAGTCTGCTTTATCCTTTCACGAAGTTCATAATAAAAAATAGTTTTGGCAGGATTCGAAACATCGATTTAACATGCACTTGGGAGAAAATTGTCTTAGCCACCAGACCACAAGTTCTTTGCGTGAACGGCTATGTTTATTTGATCTACTTTATCGCTTTCACGAAATTCATAATGAAAAAAGGTTATGGTAGGATTCGAACCATCGATTTAACAGTTGGGAGACCATCGCCTTCGCCACTAGACCAAAAGGTCTTGTGCTGGATGGCTATGGTTATTTAGTTTACTTTACCCTTTGTACGAAGTTCATAATGAAAAACGGTTGTGGTAGGATTCGAACCATCGATTTACCACTTCTGAGACCATTGTCCTCGCCACTAGACTGCAAGATCTTGTGCTGGATGGCCATGGTTATTTAGTTTACTTTATCCTTTTACGAAGTTCACAATAAAAAATAGTTTTGGCAGGATTCCAAACATCGATTTAAAACTTTGGAGAAAATTGTCTTGGCCACTAGACCACAAGTCTTCGGGGAACGGCTATGTTTATTTGATCTACTTTATCGTTTTCACGAAGATCATAATGAAAAAACGGTTATGGTAGGATTCGAACCATCGATTTAACACATGGGAGACCATCGTCTTCGCCACTAGACCAAAAGGTCTTGTGCTGGATGCCCATGGTTATTTAGTTTACTTCATTCTTTTCATGAAGTTCATAATGAAAAATGGTTTTGGCAGGATTCGAAACATCGATTTACTACTTAGGAGACAGTTGTCTTAGCCACTAGTCTGCAAGGTCTTGTGCTGAACGGCCATGGTTATTTAGTTTACTTTATTCTTTTCACGAAGTTCATAATGAAAAAAGGTCATGGCAGGATTCGAACCATCGATTTAACACTTGGGAGACAATTGCATTAGCCACTAGACTACAAGATCTTATGGGGAATGGCCATGGTTATTTAATTACTGTATTTCTTTTGACGAAGTTTATAATGAAAATCGGTTATGGTAGGATTCGAACCATCGATTTACCGCATGGGAGACAATTGTCTTCTCCAATCGACTACAAGTACTTGTGCTGAACGGCCATGTTCATTTAATTTACTTTATCCTTTTCACAGATTTATAATGAAACACGGTTATGGTAGGATTCGAGCAATCGATTTGCCACTTGGGAGACCATTTCAGTTTGACAACCTTCAATCCAGCTGTTTTTGTAGCATTCTAGTAAAATTTTGTATGTTCCTTCACAGGCAGCTAGTGATCTAGAATAAAAATAACCAATGATTCAATATTTTGTCCACCACCACCCAAGGTGTGTGTACATAGCTTTTACTAGTAAACAACTCTAATATGTCTTTCCCTGAACAAGTAAAGTTGTCGGGTTTAAATAGAACTAAACACACTTACAATGATTTCACAACTTCTTTTCTTCTCGTTCCCGTTTGCTTCTATCCGATTCGTTAAACAAGTTTTTAAAGAAATTCTCTAAAGCTGATAACGTGATGTTATCATTGAATCACCATCTTTTGGTGTATGGAAATGAATATTGTGTTTTCGTACTGCTTAATTCACGACCAATATGTCGGTTGGTCGGCAGCTCTATATATTTTTTATGATATTTATTTCATCTAACGAGTTTCGTACATCTCGACCAATTAATATGGCATTTAAGAGTACTAATTGCACGGATTTGGATGGATTGGCTGCGGATGGCATAACCTTGAGTATTTGTGGAGATATTGCTTTTCGATGTCGGGTCAACATACAACGAGTTGGTTTTGAATCTAAATACAAAGTCTCATTTGCGATTGCTAAAGAAACGAAACATGGATTTGTTAGTCTAGTCCTGTGTACGAAGCCTTCAAGCAGGATCTAACAATGTGTGTGGATGTTTCGCCTAATCCTGGTCCTCAATCTTTTGATAATAATAGTCGGATGAGATGTCTCAACATCGAAAGCAGTTACGTTTGATGAACACGTTTCGACCCGCTAATAATCCTGAGGAGCTTAGTTCAATGCTTGGGCAGTTGAATCTACAGAAAGGTTGGTTGTTCCATATGACCTATAGGAATATTTGCTATAATACCTACTTGCAAACACCACCGCCACACTATACAATCACTATCATCCTGCAAATCATCAGGAAGCTATCCCTGTTAGAATCACGGACCGTGTCCCAAAGCCTGTAAATATATATGGCAGAAATTATATTAAGAGAATCAATCTCATCAATATTCCTTTATCAGGCATTGCCAACACTCCTGATACAGCTGTTACTCAGCTTTGTTCTTTTGGTCTTCTCAACTGACGGTCTATTCGGAACAAAGCGAATTTAGTCAAAGACTATGTGGTTGAGAATGAATTTGATATATTTGCGATTACAGAAACCTGGCTTCACCCTGACAAATTTGATCATATATCTTTTGGGAATTTCACCCCGAAGGGCTACTCCTTTAACAATATCTCGAGACAACAAGGTAGAGGGGGAGGCATTGGTATACTATACAACAACACTTTAAAAGTCAAGCTGGACTCGGCGAAAATGTTCTCACATATTAAGTCTTTCGAAGTGATGGGTATGCAAATCAATGTGTCATCTCAAATTCTAAATATAATCGTATTATATCGACCTCCATGTAGACGATAAGTGGAATTAACAACAAAAAAAATTCTCAATCTTGTTGATTCTTTTAATCTCGAACAACGTGTACAACAACCAACACACTTTGCTGGTCACACGTTAGACCTTATCTTGTCTCGCCATGAGGAAAATATTGTTCAATCTATTGACGTTCATGATCCATCTTATCTGACCATTACACGGTTACATATGAACTCAATTTTAAAAAACCATTGTTTCAGAGAAGGGTCGTGGAGTCACGTAAAATTAAAGCAATCAATATGGACTCGTTCCTTAATGAAATTAGGCTATCTCCGATTAACACTGGGAACACGGCTGATATAAGTGCGAAAGTCAACCAATACAACTCGGAGCTGCCCAAAATTCTGGATCATCATGACCACTTATTTCCAGAGAGATAATTATTCGTCCAGCTGCACCTTGGTACACTGAACAAATTAAAAACGAAAAACGTATCAGAAGGAAACTCGAGCGGGTATGGCGTAAGTCAAGACAATCCTGTGATCGTCTAAAATACAGTCAGCAATGTCGCCGTGTCAGTGAGCTATTATAGAAAGTCGTACTCGTTATTATTCTGAAATTGTTAGAGATAATGGGAGTGACCAAAAGAAATTATTTAAAACCGTTGGAAAGTTACTACATTATACCCCTGATTCTCAATATCCTGTGTGCCAATCTGATGAGAATCTAGCTAACAATTTTATGACTTTCTTTGAGGACAAAATTAATAAAATATATGAAGATCTAACGGAATCCACTTAGCTAAATAAAATGTCGTTGTTTGCAGCTAAATGAAATGTCGTTGTTTGCAGTAATCCTCAGTTATTCTCCTGGTTTCTCATCGTTCCCAGTCTCTTCATCCTTACTGCGAAAACTGGTTTGAAAATATTAAAGATTTGGTGGAGAAATACTTCAAGTGTGTGGTCTTCTTTTTTCTTTATATTTTGTTATGTAAAAATGTAATATTTTGGTATGTTGATTTTTGTTTAAGTTCGTGATGTATTTCTATGTAGCCTCAGTCTTATCCTAATGGGAATTTTTTTTTAGATGTGAAGAGAGGACGGCCAACCGAATTAAAGCTCTAAATGTGCTTTGTAACATATTAGGAACGTTATCTCCACTATATGAGGTATAAAATTTTAGTACTTTGAATAAATTTTAGTCCATTTTTCTAGACATTAGCGATATTATGAATCTTTTTCTAGTTTTATAACTCCTTGTTTTTTACAGGAAGAAATACTTGAGAATTCAGTGTTGCCACATTTAGACCACATTGTCAAAGATCGGGATATTTCTGTGCGGATCCGAGCTGTCCAGCTTCTGGTCGATGTTATTGAATCCTCTGATTCACCGAAAGTTTGCGATGTTTTGCATATAATCGAGAAGGTACTCAATACAATCGTTTTCAGACGGTTTCATTTCTCCACTCCAATTTCCCTCTTCATTCGTGATGAGCTGATACTGTACTTCAATAGAAAACTCTTTCTTATCAGTGAAAGCTTCCTGACCTGAACCTAACTATATATCCGCAAATTGGATCGTTTTACACGGGGGTCGTGAATGCAAACGCATCAGTGAAGTAAAAGGATATATATTTCATTTATCAATTCCAGATTGCCACTGTCCAGTTGATCCTCTCAAACGATACGTTAAGCCGTCATGTAAAGAACATGTAAGGTAATTATAGAGACTGCAAGGTATATGTAGGAACATCTAGAGACATAAAATTACATCTAATCACTGTAATTTGTCTTTGTTGCTGCAGCCTCAGGATGAAACAGCATAGAAAGACATCAAGGAGGCTGTATTAGGATTAGTACGCTTGTTCAAGGTAATGAAGGACATGCAGAGATTGTCCACACATATTCGTTCATTGTGATGAAGTTATTTTCGTGAACAAAAATAAGTGTAATTTAATGCCACACTTGCTTCTCTTTCAGTAATTTCATTCTATTTTTGCAGATGAAATTGTTTCGTAAACCTCAAGAACGAGCCGAACGAATATTCAATATATTAGTGTACCACATAAAAACTCATTATGACAATGGCTATCGGACGTATAGTGCATCGGAAATACGGCTTTCGGTAAGGCAAATTCAATTCTATTTCTCGCGATTTTTCTATGATGTCTCACATTGTGTTTTCTTAAAGATTCTTCAATGTTTCCTCAGTCTGCGAGCTGACAACGTCTAGGCCTTGTGCAAGACAAAAGTAGAAAAGTTTAATTCACTTCGTATTTTGTTTGTTCTGAAAGAAAATGTTGGTTAATGACGATAGTGCCACGTATGTCAGGTATTCTGCTTCCAAAATTCCTTTTCTTGTTTGCGTAATACATTCTCATTTTTGTTTTAGTTCTGCAGAAGATAAGACAAACGGGATTGTTTCACTGCCTTACAGCGAGGCGATGAATGTTATTCTTGTGTGCTTACAACAGGTAAACTTTTCTATCATAATATATCATCTGGCATTAAGTTTCGATTGAAGTTCAACTTTCTTCATTTTCTAGGAATTGGAATGGGAGGTGTTGGATGTTCTTCTGAGGAACTTTCCAGAGGCACTGC
The DNA here is from genome assembly GCF_004324835.1 of Dendronephthya gigantea. Taxonomy (NCBI): domain Eukaryota; kingdom Metazoa; phylum Cnidaria; class Anthozoa; order Malacalcyonacea; family Nephtheidae; genus Dendronephthya; species Dendronephthya gigantea. Next base: position 35,162 of record NW_021163457.1, read on the forward strand.
AAGATAAAAACTTGATACTTTCTGGAAAGCAATATTTACGTTCAATATCTACAGTCTTCTCTAAAATGGGAAGGGAAGTGAAGTTGTGTACTTTTCACACCAAAATCATGAACTAAAAATTTTACTTTGCATTCAGGTTTCAAATTACGATTTTCTTCCTGGATTATTTCGTGTTCCTAACGATATGCGCCGACCTCATTTGTACGCTAGAATTTTTCCAGTACGGTTCTTATCAATCAGTTTTTTGCATATATCATAATATCTTACATTATTACCAAACCATACCATACCATAACCATACCATATCATATAATCATATCATATAATCATATCATATAATCATCATATAATCATATCATATAATCATATCATACCATAACTAACCATAACTAAATCATACCATACGATAACCATATCTTACCATAATAATATCACACCATACCATACCATAACGAAATCATACCATACCATAACCATGCATATCATACCATAATTATATCATACCATACTAATGATTTAATTGGATATTTTATTGTAACACGTGCAGGTATTAACGGAGCTGTGTACGTACCACATTTTTATTGGTCAAGATGAACAGGTAAGAATCTGCGTGACTTTATTTTCAGCGGTTGTCTGTTCTTGCTTAAACGTTGTTATATATTTCGTCTAGTGTTGTCTGATGCGTACTTGGTTGTTCATTTCGCGACGTTAAGCGTATCTTGTCTCACCGTATGTATGTTAGAAATGCCTTCAGTTATGGCAAGGTATGGCTACTAAAATAGTCTGGAATTTGAGACGTTTTTTTATTTCCATTAGCACTTTGTAAGAATGAAGTTGATTTAAGTAGTTGCAGCGTTTTAGAAGTTTATTTCTTTGGAGATATTTGAAATCGTGCCTTGATAATGTGCTCAGTGAATTTACAGAAACGTTTTTCAATAAACTCCAGCCTAAACGTAACGTCTCTTGTGATGCGAGATACTCCTTCACAAATATATGATTTTTTAAGTAATAATTACTAAATTTTCTGTCCTTAGACTGCTCCCACAATATCTGGAAAAGTTTACTAAACTTTCGCCAACGTCTCAAGTTGCCATACCACTGCTAGAATTTCCCTCTGGTATGTTTCTTGAAGTTACGTAAATTATGAAATCTGTTACAAAATATCAATGTACCCCCTAAAGAGAGCTAGGTTGTGTAAACACACAATCGTATTCGGCGAAAAGTTGGTAACATTCTTTTAAATCGTTTAAATCGCATTGTAACAGCTTTGTGCTTATTACAAAACTTCACAGCGATCCAGTTGAAACAAGTCTTTGGAATATGTTTGCCTTACACAGAATCATCGAAGTTGGCTCAACGCGATAACATCTGAAACTTTTTATTATTGGTTTTGTCAAAATGATTAAAATATAAACGAACTGATATGTTTCACCTTAGATACTCTCAATACACTGTAGCTCTTGCTGATAATGTCATTTCATCCTGGTTTGTCAACTGTCCGCTATTGTTAAGAAAACAATTCGTGCCATTTATTACGAAAGTAAGTCCACATGTCATTCTATTGCCAGGGGGATTGCTTGCTGAATTTTCAATAGATATATTTGCAAGAGCGACCAAGTTTTAATATTCTTCTAGTGAAAGCTCTTAGGAACGTATTTGTCATTTCCAGGCTTCTTCAACTGATAGAAAAACTCGTGCAGATGATTCTAGCCAGGTGCCAAACACAAAATTCGATACCAAAGCATCTGACCTTCTTACCCGCGATTTAAAGCCCACTGGTACCGTAGGCTCAGTACAGAAATCTTGTGACTCAAACATCTTGTGACGACCAGCGGTGTGAAAGACTGAGATTTATGAAAGTTTAATTCCAAAACAACTCTTTGGTAAGGTCAACGATGGGTCAAACCTGTTCAATGTTTCGGTTGGGCATTCCGTTGGCGGAATGTCAAATTGATATTGTTGTATTTCAGATGATTTATCGGCCGAACTCATTAAAGAAGGAGCCAGAAAACGCCTTGAAACTACAACAGAACTTCTTAGCAAGAGCACAGACAGCGTACATTGATTGTAGATCTTGTCAAAGATCGCCTCGCATCGTGTAGAGAAGATGAGGAAACTAATATTGAAGATACCCGGGATGATGTTGAAATGAAGAAAACCGAATTCAAGGAGTCAGGTTTGTAATGTTAAAACAGATCGGCCATTGTTCGCGCATTTACGAAATGAACAAATTATCTGCCAACATTTTAGACAGCGCAGAACAAAAGATGCTGCTTACAGAACACGGCAGATCTTCACCCTCGTCGATTTTATTACAAGATTCCGGTCAAAAGTTGAATCTTGGTTCGGCATTTGTTCAACGAACTCGATATTTGAGTCGTAGTCCGAGATATGGACCAAGCGCTTTTATGGTAAGAATTTCTCTTCAAACTCGCTTTGCATGAAATTTATTTCGTGCAAGAACATTCACTATCCATCCCTTATATTGCTACTAACATGACTGGCAGGGGAAGCAGAAAAGAAAGAGATCTTTGATTTAGACTAGCTTTTTCATTTTACAATCGTTTCAGATTGATGTCGTACCAGATTCCAAAGACACTGTTTTACACAAGGAAGAAACTGAAGGCAAGCGAAATTACCTTTGCAATATGGAGGAAATATATATTATAATATGACTATATTTACCTATTTTTCTTTCACAGGGAACAGTCAAGGCTTATTAACTCGTGAAGAGTTTCAAAAGGTAGCAATTTTAAGATCACGAATCATCATCGTGCATTAATCTCAACATCTGTTTAATTTTAGCCTGTTCCTGGTAAATCCCTTCTGGATGCAAGTCCTTTGAAAACTTTTTTGAGTTAAGACGAGGATAAACTTAATGAATCCGTAAGTCAAGTAATAATAATGATAAATTGGTCTTATACGGATTATTAAATACTGAGCATTATAAACCGGTAAACTTAGAAACCGGTAATCTCAATTTTGCACTTCGAATTACGTAATTTAATCCTTGTGGTTGAAGGTGAGGACTTGCAACGTTACTTATTTATTACAGGGTGACGATAGCGTGGGGAATTCAGGGTCGGTAGACTTAGGAAAGACACTCGTAATATAATAGATTTTACAAAATATATCCTTAGGTTTTCCTATGAGTTACAATAAAACCTTTACAATTGTTCATTGATGAGCTCAGAATGTTTCGTTATCACGTGGCCTATGCACGACTCTTAATAATCTGTTGTAACCACCTGCTGTACTGGTACGATTATTATCACATTTTGTTTGAGCTTTACATACCCGGGGAAAACACTCAGCCACGTCGAGGTTATTAGCTAATTCCAGCTTGTCGTAGTATTCATTGTGGAATAAATCTACAGAGGCACGTAGTTTTGCCATTTCATCCTTTAAAAGATTAATCTGTTTTATTGATTCCGCAATATCGATTTTTTTTTCTTCTTTAATTGGACCGTCAATGACAAAGTATGATCCAGAACATGTTGGGTGATAATGAGAGCAGCCATAAATTCAAATTTCTCCACGTTGCGAAATGAGACTGTGCGTCACTAGCTAATCTAGGAAATGGCCCTTCCTGCGATCCTCCAAACTGCATAAAATTGAGTGTTTCGTAGATAACTTTGAATGCATCCAAACAACCATCGCGGGATCTTATTCGTTCTACCCATCGTGTCGTGGAAGGCTTTGCGAGCTTGTTACGGGTTAAACCAAACTCTTTCATCTTTTTACTTAGATACTGTGAGCGGATAGGGAAACTGATAAAAAAGCTGGCGATATTTTGTGCCTGACTCAACATATTTTTCACTGGAAGAATTGAACACGCTTTGGCAACAATAAGGTTTAAACGATGACTGGAGTAATGAACATGCAACGCCTTCGGGTTTTTCTCTAATATTCTCCCAGAAATACCTTTTACCTGGCTGGACACAGCACTAGCACCGTCATATCCCAGGCCTCGACAATTTTGAAGGGAAGCCCGACATCTTGAAGTGTACTTTGACTAATGAACGGAATCAAATCCAAAGGCGAAACAGTTCGGTATACAAATGAAAATGTTCTTGAATCATGTAAAACTTCAAATTTATTCAAGGTATGTTATATAATTAATAATGCATAATATATTTTCGAAATATTATAAATTTGAACTTAAAATCAGTGTCTACCGTCTACTTTTTTGCATATTATAAAAGTAGCAAGCAATTCAAATGACCATAAACCCGGCATTATTTTAGAATTCGAAATTTTGACAGGATATAATTTTGTAGTTTTGATAGTTTATACACCCCAACAGCCAAACAATTTTATGATACTTATCCCTATATTGATCATTAAACCCTAGAATGTATTAAATTATCCAGAAAGTATAAGCTTGGAGTTATCATTAAAAAGTGCCTTGCACCAGGTGAACTATATTTATTCAAATCTTTTACTAATTATTGTATTTTACTAATTTTGTATATACTCATGTGTATGTTATAGTGATAATAATATAACAATAGAGTTGATGTTCGCGGTCATAAATTGTTTTTGGCCCGACTTCGAACTCATTTTAGCCCGAGCGTAGCGAGGGTTAAAATGTGTTCCGCGAGGAGGGCCAAAAACACATTTATGCCCGCGAACATCAACTCTATTACTATAATATATAATAAACTATAAACTATTATCTATAATATATGTTCAACATCGTCAGCCTTCATCCCCTTAGCTCAGTAAGTCATGCGACATTCCATGTCAGTTCCAGTAATTGTTCATCTCAGACCTTGAAAGAAAAAAAACAAACATTCCAAACACTCCAAACACTCCAAACACTCCATGTCTTCTGACCTGGATTCAAGTTTACTGCTTTTATCATCTTTTTTATTTCACGTTTCCATTTTGAACATGTCCAATTGCAAAAAAGTATCCAGCCGACTTAAAATAGTTTTATTTTTGCAGTTACTTTCCAGAATATACCGTTTGGTTAAGACTTGTGTATTATAGTATATCATAGTTTTAAAACTTCTTTTTCTGTCAGATATTTTCAATAATTAGCTATCGAGACCATCCTCAGTTGTTCGGGCTGGAATACACAAGCGGTCAGCTGAGAAATTACTCGTCTTCCGACAGGTAGTTTAAAAAAGCAGATTTTGTATGAAGCTATATAAAATATTTCTTGTTCTGAATGTTTGTATTTCACTCAATCTAGGGATATATCATTGGCTGGTTAGCTACACGGGGTTAGAGGCAGTGGAAATGGAGATGTTTGTGTAAAAACGACCCCAACGAAGAGACGGTACTGTACGCTTTTTCATAGATGATTGAGCGAAAATTATGGTCAAAATTTTCCTGATTAAAATCTCGCACTGCTATGATTGCCGTAAATACGAACCCTCATTTCATTCTCCTCCTGACGTATGGGATCTCATATAACACACAAACAATTACACTTCTCGTCAGGTATTCCTATTAGTCAGTCCAATACATCACATACAGCAAAAGAAGAATTGTTTTCTTAAGATGATATATTTTTCAAGGTTATCGTTGGGGTCCATTGTATAACGTTGTTGACGAAGAAGTAGAAAGCAGTCATTTAAAATTCCTCGCTGCGTCTCCAGGTGAAATATTTCTCTTTTTATTTCACTTTAAATTTTTGAAATATCTCCAAAAGCTTATATTGTCTTATTACTGGTTCCTTGCAGGAAATTTAACCGAAGATGTGTAGAGATTTAACTGCAATATTTCCTACAGCGGTCTACTTCATGCAGTCACCCAAGACGTAAGTTGACAATTTCTTATTTTGTACTTTTCTGCAGACAAAATCCTGTTTAGAGAATATTATTGCATTTTTACTGAGTTTTAATGTTCTGTCAAAATCTGGATTAAGGCTGTTTTCCACTCACGTGTTTTTCATACGCACGTTAGTTTTCTGCTTATTTTAGTATGCATTAGTTGACCTAGATTTACAACAATAATCGTTATAAAGGAAGCGAGAATAATTTAAATTGGCAGATTGAAGCTTATTATAATCATAACCATGTACGCACGGACTCGAGTTTACTTGATAGTCGATAGCGTCGACAGCAAATGACATTGAAACGTTTGTATGGATATTTCGAAGTCCTGACAGTATAATTAATATCCCGTAGGTTATTTCAAGCAAATATTTGACTAGCGACGTCGAACAAGGCCAGTTAACCGCGTCGTGGATCGTAAACTGACCTCAATACAGAAAGTGGGGACAAAATAGCCAAAATACAAAACATTTTGTTCTAGGCCTCTCAGTTCCCGCCTCGCCGCGTATAAGGAACGTTAAGAGGCCTAGGGACTACGCTGCGGTAACTCTGGTTGCTGAGTTGACTGGGTCCGAATCCATGAAATGGTAGATTTGAATTTTTCTCGCCAGAAGTACGGCTGGAATATTAAGTCTTTTAAACTCCAATATATATTTCAAACGATTTTAAATATTTTGTAAGGACTTTTCCCGGAGAATAAAGAAAGACTTATCATTAATGCCATCACAATGCTCATTGCTCACGAAGGTACTGTATATCTTTGCCAATAAATATATTTAGTGTTCACCCCTAAAATATACATATTCTGACTGCTATTACCTTCACAGGTATTCAATATATACATAAAATAGTTAAAATGTTTCGTCTATTTGCAGGAGACCAAAACAAAATATCAGATAAAGATCTCGAAGCACTGTTTCACGCTTTGAGACATTAGGTTGGATCCAAAGCAGGTTTCACAACGCTCACTAGGTGAGAAACGTTTATCTTTAACCACAACACACGCTGTTTACTCAACCAGCTCACTTTCTCTAGACCGTGTTTCTGTTTTGTTTTTACAGCTTCTATGAGAAGGTTGGTGTGAAAACTGTGAAAGCTTTGAAGAGGAATAATGAAGCCGTGACTCACGCCGCTGTCGACATACTGTGTGCTCTGATGCAGGTAAAGAGAGGGCTTTCCTTTAAGCGGCCAAAATGGTCAGACCGGTCATATTTAAATTTAAAATAGAGTATTTCGTTAAGAATATAGTTGCGAAATTTCCGAGCTAGACAGATGCAAGTAACGATATACTTGAACGCAGAGTTCTTGAAACACTCTAAAATACCAGTAATCTGTCTGTACCGAGATCAACAATAGGACCGGTCTGGCCGTTTTTTCCGTATAAAGGAAAGCGCCAACACTTTAACGATGAATTTCCTGGTAATATGTTGCCAAATCTGTCACTGTCATTAGTGTTACCCCTTTAACTTGCAATCCACATAAACTCAGCCAACTTTGAAATCTGAATGTTAACAGGATCCAATTTTATCGAAACCAATTCTGTTTTTTATATAGCCAACGCACGATAACTATGACATTCGACAAGAACAGATAAACAAAAGCTCTTTGTTATCCTCTGAAAAATTTCTAAGCAGTTTGTTGGAAATTCTCACGATAAATGTTGTAAGATGTGCGGTGTTGGTTGCCTATAATCTATGCTGAACCCTTGCATTTTATTTTTCCATCCCTCTTGTATGTATATAGCTTTGTTTTGGAAGAGAAATTCCCTTGCAAAACCCAGCAAGTGATTCGTAGCAACTGCCTTTCTAATTTGAACTACCTTTCTAACTAAACACAAGAAATAGATTAACCATGAAAACTTTTCTTCTATATTCGTTCTACTGGGGTTTTAGTTATAAGTGGATTGCTTGATTTTCTGACGTTTGCTCTGTGTCCTCCTTACAGGTTTGTTCTAGTTGCTTTGCAATATATTAAAATAATACGGGGGTGAAGTTGAACATTCATGTTAAACTAATAGTAAGGTGTGATTGCTTCCAATATTTTGAATCAACTCATGTAGTCTGTTACAATAAATCGACTATTGCATATTCCTCTTAGTGAGACAACAGATGATGAACAGTTTGGGAAATTACTGGAGAAAGTTGCAGGTATGCTACAAAGAAATTTGAGGAACTTTTCATTCAACTTGTCTTCTTGGTAGTTTATGGCTCTTTGACTGAGGTTGAGAGTTGATTAAATAGCCTTTCTCTCTTTACCTTTTTGGTGAAGTTTACCACGTCCACTAGCTTGACCCATGCATAGGAGCAACTCATGAAGTCTGTTATTTGTTTGTCTAGAAATGGGTCATTGCATTTATCGATTGTTCCAGGTAGGTTTACGACAAAACTAAATAATAGTACCAATTTTACCATTTCTTCGCTTATGTATGTTTTACTATTGCCCCGCTAATGGTTCTTACCAATCGTGGTTTTGAATTCGTTCCTCAACAATTTCAGCATCCGTCGACAACAATTGTGAAAGGTGCTGGCATGGTTCTGAAGGCGATAATCGAGGTACGTTTTATTCATTCATTCATCCATTGAGAATTTTCTGCCTTTGACGAACGTCATTTATAACGCTCTGCATTTTTTTAGCCGTGATGAATGTACATATTAGTTCAGTTGATATTTAAGAGGTTTTAAAGGGTCTTAATTTTGAGAGGTATTATACACACTTCAAATCAAGCCAGGAACAGATGACGGAAAAATGAGTGAACTATAGATCCTCCGGCAGGAATCGAACCTACGCTTTTGCGATGCCGGTGCAATGCTCTTGTCACTGAGGACGTACAGTTGACTCATTTTTCCATCAACTGTTCCCTGCTTGAATTTGAAGTGCGTATAATACCACTCGAAATTAAGACCCTTTAAAACCTCAAGAATATTCCTGCATCGTGTGAAGTGCCTAAAATCATCTGTTAATATTTAGTTAGAACTTCACTTTAGGAAGCTGATGAAGAAACCGCGGCAAAAATACAAGTTCTGGCGCTTGCCGAGGGCGCTCTACCAAAACGCTTACGCATGGCCATGTTTACGCAAAGCACTGATAGACGTTCGCTATTGAACAGGTGCGAATTAGTGTGATAAATTAACAAATTGTTGCAGAGGTATAGCCTCTATTCCATCCGCAGGACCTGAGTTGTATTTTAGCAACATTCTCAGATTCATCTTAAAACTTGTGATTTTATAATCCTCTATATACTAGCCATCTGTAAATAGTTCAATTGAGACTAACAAGCATACTCCATAAGTAATTTATAATCATTATTGTTGGCATAGCATCATCCAACAGCAATGGCATTACTTGCGAGAATAATGTTCGTATTAAAGTAGTTATAGTTTTTAATGTCTAAAATATACAAGAAAGTTTAAATGCGAGATTTCCTGTTCATAATTTTTGGTTCATAAACAATTATGTAATAAATTTGAATACGATTTTCACAGCCTGCTGGTTTGCTCTATTACCTTGAAAGCCCTGACGAAGTAAGAAATCTTTGAAAACTTTTTTGCGAGGGCCATTATTTACATAAACCCATTGAGGTGATTCTGACTAACCAATCGTATTCATGACTAAGTGGTATCAACTGCTTTGGTAACTAAACTCCATCATTCATCCTTAAACTGTGCCAACTGCCCCACTGAGGAAATAATTAAATGGTAATTCATTCAGAAGTGTAAAACCTTTTTGTAAAGAAACAATTTTGTTGGAAAGTTTTTATCTTTCCTTCAGCCACCAGAGACTGAAGAAGATCGTTTATCAATTCGTGACAATGTAAAGCTTGCAGAAGTACGTTTTAAATCAACAATCGTGTTCCAAAATTTCATAATGCATGCTTGCATGTACGTATAAGCCTGTTATTTCACGTGCTATACTTGTGTCTTAGAGCTCTGGAAAAACGAGGGGAACGTTGAGGAATCAACTTGAAGGATATCTCTCGCATTGGAGGACAAAAATAGGATTCAAATCCAGGAAAAATGTGAGAATTTAAATCCAGTTTTTTATTAAAAGTAAGTGTTCATATTAAGAAAATGGGAAAATGTTCTAGTCGTTTGAAAGATGAAAAAGCAATGATATTTAAGCGGATCTTTTTTACAGATTCAGTCAAGATCTGACAGCGTACAACCTGATTTGGAATTACAAGGTGAGTCTCGAAGTTAAGGTTAGTTTCCGTTGAAAATATAGGAAATGGAAATGTAATGGAGGATTTCTTGTCGCTATGAGTATAACAAGACAAATTCAATAGTCCTGACCTCTTTCTCTAAACTGTTCTCGTAAAAGAGTATGAAACAATTTCTATGTTTTCAATGTGACAGACGCGAGAGGAACTTCTGGGGCACTCGAATCTGATTTGCACGCATTTGCAATGGAAAAAGATCTGAGTGGAAACTACGTGTCTTTTGGAATCACCTTTAGTTTGAAGTCCTGTATGAATGTTTAGCTGATGAACTGAAATAGGTTAGTGATAAGCCTAACTGCTCTAGCTTTTTAACAGTTCTTCATAAAGCGTCCCCCCTTATTCCTCGATAGGAATCAAACTCAGTAACGTATCTCTGCTATCAGGTGACTATTATTTGAGAGTCTTGTTGGAACAAAACGACGAGGAGGCCGATAACAAATGTGTGAGTCCACGACATTTATCTATCAGGGTTTGCAAATATTCAAACTACTTTCCATGTGCTTTTCTGTCTGGCTTCCCCCTATTCTCTATATTGCTGCACAGTTCACGCAATGTTATTTGTCCTGCAGAATGTAGTAGAGAAGTATAGAATCATGGATGAAACCATTCAAGATTCGATCGACTTTTCTATTTTGTTTTCAGGCTCGAGTTGTCTAACGATCTGTATCACTGATTCCTATTGACAACTAAACCAACTATGAAAGCAATGTGCCTTCAGGTGAGGATGTCGTTTAGCGCGAATGTAGCCATGTGTAGCCTTCGAAGAATGAATTAAACAAATTGGAATATTTCATTCACAGGCGATGACTAAAGTTTATGGAAAATATCACGAAGAGATTGGAGCTTTTAATGACACCAAGCTAAGGATCATCTGTTATTGATCCAGTGTTACTGCAGAAGCCTGAACTAAACTAACTTTATTCATACTGTTTCGTATTTTTAGCATTTACATGAAAATGGCATCACTAACAGGGATTGGAAGGTAAGCACGCCCTAATTTATTTATCACTACTGTCTTTATATCCTAAACTTTAACGACCATAATTTAACTTTTTCTTCTTTAGCCAGAAAATGTTTTATTGTGTTCCTCGTATGATGAAACGCTTATAAAGGTGTGTGTCGGTTGTGTATTGAACTTGTGTTTAAATTGCCCTTTAAATTGTCTTTGAAGAAACCATTCGATGTGACCATTGCCAGCAAATCCTGGAAGTCACTATAATCTCAATTCCGAGTTTTGTCCGTGATTTCGTTTTACGAAAGCAGAGCGCATTCTGCAAACGTTTTAGGTTCAGTTATTTCTCATTGTTACAGATCTCAATGATAACAATTAATTTTTTAGATCAGAATTCCTATATGGAAACACTCTGTGGTACACCAAGTTACCTCGCTACCAAAATGTTAATCCCGTAGCCTGAAGAACGATCCTACAAGAAATCGTGTGACTGCTGGAGCCTGGGAGTTATACTATATGTTTGGTATGCCATATACTTCAGTTTACTCAAATTCACGTAGTGAACACGATTTGTAATGAAGCTGGAGGTAGCTTAACCTCATTTCAAAATTGGAGTACGTCAATGAAAAGTTAACGTCTTTTAGACTTTCCGGATCTTCTTTATTTTCAAAGCAGGCAAATAACCCATTGGAGAAACAAGTCAAAGAAGGGTCGTATAAATTTCCGAACAACCTCTGGAAGAATGTTAGCAGTGAAGCTAAGGATCTTATAACAAAACTGCTTACTGTTGGTCACAGAAAATGCATCACGGTTTCAGAAGCTCTGGAACATCCTTGGATGAAGGTGATGATGAAATTACTAACCGCCTTATAACACCCCGCATCTAAGATTTTTCAAAATCGGCTGACCTTTTTCGTCTGAAGTCCCAGCTTTTTCGAATTGTTAGAATTAGTTTGGTTGAAGTTTAGAACTGATACAGCTATCCAGCATAAATAAAGTCAGTTTAGTTCAGGTTTCCTCCTGTAGTAACACTGCATCAATACGGGATGACCCCTACTGGACCTCCATGAAGGACAATTTAGAACTGATAGAACTATACGGTATAAATAAAATTAGTTCAGTTAGGAGAGAAAGCTTTTAAAAGTGTTAGATTGATCCACGATTTAACAAGTTTTTTGTCTTTTGTAGGATAAAGAAATGATAGAAAAAGCAGAAAAAATGATAAACCGACCGTGGATGGAAGATCAATGTCTCCGCCCTTATAAAAGGTATGTTGAAAACTACGATACTTGTCCCGTTCTTCCGTCCAATGACCCTTATTTTCAACTCGCAATTGCAATGAAACATTACATGTTTGCAAGTTACATCGAAATTTAACTAGCTTTCCGAAACAATCTCAAGGCGCTGTTACACTACGCAACTTTCCTTGCAAATTGCAAAACCATTCTACTCCTGAGGCATCTAAAGTTGTCAAATACGAACATCTATTACGATCTGCTAACGTTTCCTTAGTATTTCGAACACTCTTTACAAATTAACATCCTTCGGAGTTATAATTGCATTGCAAGTTGTAAGGAAAATTGCATATTGTATTGTAGCGCCTTCAGTAAAGTTGAAAACTCACCGTGGAATGAAACATTGCATGTCGGCAAGTTAAAAGGCAGAAAATAACTGTCACCGTACATGGTGAAGACTGGCCGACGGTCACGTTCAGCAGACGAGGCTCTGCGAGCAAATAAAATACTCAGTGGCGTAGCCAGCACGACAATTTAGCAGCATGACTGAAAATGCTTCATGTAAGATCACATCACTAGTTATTCCGATAAATAAAAGAACAGGGGCCGGTTGTTCGAAAGGTGGATAAGTCGCTATCCAACGGATAACTCACTATCCAACGGATAAGTTTTATCCAGCGTGTGATTTGGGTTGCACGAAGCTTGTATAACTTTATCCAGAGGATAAAAATCGCTATCTACCGGATAAATTTATCCAAGGTCCGGAGGTGGTTTAAATCCACTATCCAGTGGATAAATTCAAAGATACAAGGTAACACTGTAAACATTTATATAAAATAGGACAAAAATGCAATATTCCTCTTACTGTGTTTCAACAAACTAATACGCATCATGATTGTATTCACTATATATTAAAAATGTTTTCGAAGTGCAATTTGTCGCAGCAGCGTTTCACGTTGCCTACACATTCCGTTCGACCGGCGATTTTTTGGACATCCTCGCATTTATAACAGGTGGTAAATTTACTATACGCTTCTAATCAGTTTATAAACGCGAATATGCAAAGAAAGATTCAACCTATTCCAAGGAAACTTGCTAATATCTAAGTAATTTCATTCACGAACATTAAAATAGTGTTTCTAAATTTGCTATTGGACCGAAAGGCAAAGCGTTGCAAGGTCAAGGAATAAAATTGCAATGTGTTTAATTAATAAAATCACTATGATGTGAAGTGCAAAGTTCGAGCAAATCACTTGTTCAAGCCTTTTCCATTCAGTAACTATACTCGAGAATTCGTAATGATTATGAATTCAATGTTGTAAATGCTTAGCAACAGCTGACGTTGTGGTACGAAATTTCAGAATAATACTGTTTTCTTCTGGTAAATTTTAACTTATCTATTGGGTAGCTATCCACTTCACTATCCACGCTTCCTGCAACGCGTTTTTATCCAATGGATAACTATCCAGATTTATCCGTTGGATAGGACTTATCCGTTGGATAAGTTATCCATCTTTCGAACAACCGGCCCCAGTTCCATACCTATACTTTTGTACGTGTGAAACTTTTCGCTTGATTTTCTTTTAATTGTGAGAATCCGACCGTGCAGCAAACATTGAAATAAAGCGATAACACTAAACTTGATTGTGATAGCCCTGAGTATATACCGCTATAATAGCTTTGTTCCTCATAATGATATGCTGGATTCCTCGTCCAGGTATAACTTCTAAAACACGCCTTATTTTTACTTGTATTCCAATGCACCTAAGTTAGTAAAAAACCTGACAAACCCGCTGGTAGGGTGTAAAGAATTTATTTCTAAATCAAAAACTCGCTCTTACATAAGCCACTTATTGAAAAATTTTCGCTATATATTTCAGTCAGATGGATCTCTCAGTCATTTCTCATTCCTTAGTGAACAAATAGTATTTCAGTGAATTGCTAGAACATACCTGAAAAACAGCTATAAACTTCAATTCTCAAAGATATGTTGCGTACCATGTCTTTGGATGAATGCGGATGTAAAGCGCGGTTACAGTTGGTGATAGGACATTTTCCACCAGCGAGTCTCTAATGAAATGAATAATTTGTTAAACAATTAATCTTAATCACACATTAAAAGTTATATATGACCGCATGGAAATGATGTGATGCATATAACGTGACAGGGTAATCTGTAGAAGCCTTGCTTATTAATCCAGCTAACCCTGACTAGTCCATTTATTTTGTAATGATCGAATTTTTGCCCGTCGGAACTACAGGACACAGAATAGGTCTTCACCCACTAATTATAATCACGACGACTTTGAGTGAAATCGCTCCGACAAACATCTTTCTTGCCGAATGCATTTGGTCCTGGTTATTTTTCCGTGCAGACCAGGAAGCTGCCTCATTTAAGCGACCATGTCCTGTCGACTTATCCGCATTCCCAACACTTGTTGCTATTATCTGGGATGTTATGTGTCTTCAGTACGTGGGCCAATAATTAGTATCAATTATCTTCTGGCACCAAAACACCATCGAACAATCATCAACAAAAATGAAATGATAATGCATATAATTTTGCCATACACGGCTCCTCCAGAATTGAAACCAGTCGAGGTACAGCGTTATTTCCATTGATTTTGTGAAATCTTTACTTGGGGGTTAACATCGAATTTTATCACATTCCCATATAGGGGAATTACTGAATAAAAAAATAATGTCCAACAGTCCTAATATGACATAATAATAAACTGAACATATACCATGTAGCCTGCAATATTTACCTTGCTTGGTATGTCAGTCCATCAAATCCATGTATGGCACAGCGATGGATGGAGGTGTAGTCAGTGATAAGAGAAAGGTAATAATTGTTAGCAACTCCTGGGTTGCCATACTTTATTTGATCTAAAATTGAAACACAAGGAACAAGTAAATTATTATATTATTGTCCAGGGTTGTGAGGCTATCAGCATTGTGATATCCCAGGTTCATGCGTACCGCTACCATGGGACAACATTCCTTAGCGAACAAATAGTATTTCAGTGAATTGCCAGAACATACCTGAAGAACCGCCATAAACTTCAATTCTCAAAGATATTTTGCCGTACCAATTCGACTCTATATGCCATAGAATCTACAATTGAGATTACAAGAACATAACTATCACACAATTGAAACTATAATTGTATATGAATCACAAGGGCCTATACAGTATAGTAACAGCATGTATTTTTGACTTCTATAACACAAGAATATACAGAACAAAATGCAGGTTGTTTTCTTTCATATTCACATAATACCCAACCCCTGACAGTTACATATATATTGGTAAATGCAATTACATAATAGGAAAGGAGAAAAAAAATCTTTTTTTATAACACCAGTGAAATATTGTGTACGCATAATACTTAGCGCTATGACCCATGCTGTCATGCTTCCATCACCAGATATCATGAAATCATCTTGGTTTTTTAATGTTGAAATTAATCCGTTTAATTTAAAAAGCACAAAAATACCACCAAAATATAGCTCGAAAATTTCTAATCAAGAAATTAATCAATATTGCTGTTAACCTGACACTGCAGTGCAGCTCTAAAAATCATATCAAATTACACAGGATTACAAAATGGAAATATAACTCGCCTTTGGAATTTCGTTATTTTCTTCGTTATTTTTTATCCTGTCGTCTTTTAACCGTTACATATAAACTGTAAAGGCATTAGTTATCTTTTCTGATAGGATTTAAGTCAGGATGGGCAGAAAAACTCGAAAAATATAGATTTTTTTATTTGTTATTGTGTATAGCGAGGCGTTGCTCAGCCGCATGCACAAGTGGTTGTCGCGTGAGGTTAGAGGTGTCAAAAACGTAATGTTGCCTACCCCGTGGGGGTAAAATAAGCTCAGAAATCGATTTCTGGGTAAAATTGTCCCTAGAGGTCATAATTGTCAAATTTTCGCTAATATGGTGATAATTATATGCACATTTTCGGGTTTCCGTTTGTAAACACATTTGTTGGAAATATCACTACAAATCGCCAAAGCAACTGTATTTCGAGTAAAATATATGAAAATATTGATCCCAATGTAAGCTACAAATATTTGGAGGTTTTTAGGCGAGATTTTTGGAAGGCTTTGCGTATTTTTGCTTCTCTAACATTCAATTTAAAAAGTACAAGTTCTGCAATAAATATCTTGGCTTATTGGAAAGCTTTTGAAATGAACTAAAGTTATACAAATAGGTAAATGTTTTTTCTTTAAGATAATACAATTTCTAGTTGAATTGATAAAACACTTCCAGATAAAACCGAAATTATCTGTGTGCGCCGTTTACGACCGGACAGCAATGAGTTTAGTGGTCTCATATTTATTAAAATGGGTGAAGTATTCGCAGAGTAATCACAAGTTTAAATGAGCTTACCAAAATATCCTCTGATCGGACGTCTAACTGAGAGGATCCCTTAAACATCGAGAATACTTCATTAACAAGTGCCGCATTCTGTCCTGTTTGAGAAGGTACAAGAACTTCATCTTGGGTATTGGTTACTCTTTGCTCCGTTGGAAGTTCCATTCTGTTGTATGAGGACAACACTTGTAGTTGGTGTGATGAAAGGATGCAGATTGTCCGTTGGATGTTGTGCTTTTGTATTTGAGACGGACCACATTAGATATCAGCGCGAAATTGACACATTCATGGGATTCGAACCCATGAACTCCTAAAAAGGAGTATCCGCAAAATGTGTTCTTTGTGTGGCCAGGAAAAAGAGAGAGCTACAGGGCTTCTCCCAAACCGACTGGCAGACAATACGAAACGTAGAGGACAAGACAGTACAACACAACACAACACAAAACACACAACCGACGACACAACATCCAACAACCCACAACCCACTAACTCTGTAGCTGAAACGACAAAAAATATGGTGAGTTGTTCCTAGAAAATGAAGCATCACAATTAGCATGAAGGCAATTGCTGGCTGGGGTTTAACTGACGGCATGGATATGGGGTGGCTTCTTAGGGTTGGATACTGAAACTAAACTACGATCGTCTTTGTCTGAAAAACACAAAAAAAAATTATTAGTAGCTCCCTAGAAAACGAAAAGCAAAACACAGTTAGACAAGCAGTGAGCCGTGTTTCCAGATACGGGGACAGAGATTCTTAGCTAACAGCGGGGCCACGGGGTCTACTTCTATTTAAAAAATTAATTATACATACCTTGATCCTACCTAAAGAAAGAACTCACTTACCTGAGAAAAACGGTCGCAGACGGCTCTGTTTTATAGCCTGTAGGCTCTTGCATAATTCAGCAAAATTAAGACAACTTGATTGGTTATTTCTGTACACAGGTCAATTTGTCATTGGTCAATTTTTGTACTCCACGATTGGTTCAATAAAAACCAATCAGATTGGTTAATCTATATTCAAAATTTGATACCGTTTCTTTGATATTTGCAAGGTGATTGCACAACAAATGTTCGATTTCACACGTTTTGGAGCATATTCCAAGCCAATGTATCAGAGTATGAGTGTATTTGTTCGATTATTTCTCTCATGAAGTTCACAAGAAATTACAGTTCAATCATTATTAAAAGGCTTTATTCCCCTACCAGCTTTAGAACCCCATCGAACAGGAAAGTCGGAATTTAAAAGGCAAGTAAATCTTTCAAACTGTTGTAGCACTTGAATTCTGTGGTACATTTAACTACTGAACCTTTCAGAATATTGTAGAATTGGGCATGGCATGGAATAATAGTAAATATAGCAAACTGACAAATTCGCAAATGTAGTAAATTTCAAGGCTAAATATTGCAAATTCCAGTGGAAATACGGCGTTTTACCGCCATGCATACATAGCTATTCACAGCTACGATATTCACGTGTTGTATATATTCAATATTACACATCAAAGCGGCCTAATTCTTTGGATATTGCCCAAATGCAAACGAAAACCGGTTGCAGTGGTTTAGCTCACATATTCAGGATTATTTTGATATCTTTAGCGTCAAAATCAAGCCTTTAGAAGATTTTTGCCCATTTTTTATATAAACATACCTGATGATATGAATTATCGCATCACCGGCAATAATATTTCACAATAATAAAAATTTCGGGCCAAAAGCCGAAAATCTGACCTAGGTCCGATTCGAGCTTGCCTTAAGCACGTGATTAGCAATGATTATCGCTTAGAACTTATAAAATGCTCTTTCTTTGATTATTTTGCACATACTACACCAAGAATTACTCAGAATTAAAACAGAATGATAACATGTCAAATTCTAGACATTTTGAAGACAACAGAGACCAAAAAAGCGAAAAAATATGGAATTTCCAAAATATATCTTGCAATGGGTGAGTAATTTCAGATAACAAAGCAAGCTATTATTTTAATTCTTGTTTTCACGTATAATACAAATGCAGGTTATAACTATATGCTGGTTGGAATATACTATTCAAAGAATCGTTTTAACCGCTATCGTTTACTGGTATTCCGGGGTCTTTAGCCCAAATACTTGCTGAGATATTTAATGTTTTTCTGTGCGACAATATTGTCAGGAGTAATAGCCTAATAGGGACCAGACGGGAATTAGATATTATAGTACTTGTATATAATAATTGTAGGAAAAAATATTCCCTGTGATATATCTTCATAGGAAAAAGTATCAAAACGGATTATTTTCAACATTAAAAAACCAAGATTATCTGATGATATCTGGTGATGGCAGGCATGACAGCATGGTTCTTAGTGCCAACTACTTCGCAGGGCCACGTGTTATGCCTACACCATATTTTTGTACAGTTCCATCATTCATTTTACACTGATGTTATATAAATATTTTTTTTTATTCTCCCTTTCCTATTATGTAATTGCAGAACGAATATTCAATATATTAGTGTACCAATAAAAACTCATTATGACAATGGCTATCGGACGTCTATTGCATCGGAGATACGACTTGTGGTAAGCCAAATTCAATGTTATTTCTTGCGATTTTTCTATGATGTCTTACATTGTTTTTTTGTAAAGATTCTTCAATGTTTTCTCAGTCTGCGAGCTGACAACGTCAAGGCCTTGTGCAAGACAAAAGTGGAAAAGTCAAATTCACTTCGTATGTTAATTGTTCTGAAAGGAAAACGTTGGTTAATGATGATAGTGCAAGGCATGTCAGCTATTCTGCTTCCAAAATTCCTTTTCTTGTTAGTGTAATACATTCTCATTTTTGTTTTAGTTCTGCAGAAGATAAGACAACCGGGATTGTTTCACTGCCTTACAGCGAGGCGATGAATGTTATTCCTGTGTGCTTACAACAGGTAAACTTTTCTATCATAATATATCATCTGGCATTAAGTTTCGATTGAAGTTCAACTTTCTTCATTTTCTAGAAATTGGAATGGGAGGTGTTGGATGTTGTTCTGAGAAACTTTCCGGAGGCACTGCAAGATAAAAACTTGATACATTCTCGAAAGCACTACTTACGTTCAATATGTACAGTGTTATCTAAAATGGTAAGGGATGTAAAGTTGTGCACTTTTCACACTAAAATCATGAACTAAAAATTTTACTTTGCATTCAGGTTTGAAATTATGATTTTCTTCCTGGATTATTTCGTGTTCCTCATGATATGCGCCGACCTCATTTGTACGCTAGAATTTTTCCAGTACGGTTCTTATCATTCAGTTTTTTGCATCTATCATAATATCTTACCATAACTATACCAAAACCATACCATACCATAACCATAACCATACCACATCATATCATATAATCATATCATATAATCATATCATATAATCATATCATACCATAACTAACCATAACCAAATCATACCATACGATAACCATATCATACCATACGATAACCATATAATCCCAAAATTATATCACACCATACCATACCATGACCAAATCATACCATACGATAACCATATCATACCATAATTATATCACACCATACCATAGCATAACCAATTTATACCATAATTATATCATACTATACTAATGATTTAATTGGATATTTTATTGTAACATGTGCAGGTATTAACAGAGCTGTGTACGTACCACATTTTTATTGGGCAAGATGAACAGGTAAGAACCTGCTTCACTTTATTTTCAGCGGTTGTCTGTTCTCGCTTAAACGTTGTTGTATATTTCGTCTAGTTTTGTCTGATGCGTACTTTGGAGATTGGTTTGGTTGCTCATTCCACGACGTTAAGCGTATCTTGTCTCACCATATGTATGTTAGAAATGTCTTCAGTTATGGCAAGGTATGGCTACTTAAGATTGTCTGGAATTTGAGACGTTTTTTATGTCCATTAGCACTTTGTAAAGAATGAAGTTGATTTAAGTAATTGCAGCGTTTTAGAAGTTTATTACTTTGGAGATATTTGAAATCGTGCCTTGATAATGTGCTCAGTGAATTTACAGAAATGTTTTTCAATAAACTCCAGCCTAAATGTAACGTCTCTTGTTATGCGAGATACTCCTTCACAAGATTATTTGGGTAATAATTTCTAAATTTTCTGTCCTTAGGCTGCTCCCAACATATCTGGAAAAGTTTACTAAACTTTCGCCAACGCCTCAAGTTGTCATACCACTGTTAGAATTTCTCTCTGGTATGTTTCTTGAAGTTACGTAAATTAAGAAATCTTTTATGAAATATCAATGTACCCCCTAAGGAGAGCTAGGTTGTATAAACACTCAATCGTATTCGACGAAAAGTTGCTAACATTCTTTTAAAACGTTTAAATAGCATTGTCAAAGCTTCGTGATTAGTACAAAAACTTCACAGCGATCCATTTGAAACAAGTCATTGGAATATGTTTGCCTCACACAGCATCATCGAGGTTTGTTTAACGCGATAACATCTCAAACTTTTTATTATTGGCTTTGTGAAATTGAATAAAATATAAACGAACTGATATGTTTCACCATTAGATACTCTCAATACACGGTAACTCTTGCTGATAATGTCATTTCATCCTGGTTTGTCAACTGTCCACTGTTGTTAAGAAAACAATTCGTGCCATTGATTACAAAAGTAAGTCCACATGTCATTCTATGGCCACGGAGATTGCTTGCTAAATTTTCAATAGATATTAAGAAGTGGTGTTTAAACTTTATACAGCTTAGGCAGTGTTGTTACATAAACTTGTCCATTTCATGTTACATAATTTGCTTATATGCAAGCTCGTTTTCAATCATTTGTCCTTGTATTCCTTTAGAGTCTTAACAACGCAGATATATCTTCAGATGCTGCAAACCCATACCCTTAGTCACTAATCCCCCACCAAATTCCATTCACTCCCAAACTCCCTTGAGAAATCAAAGGAAGACTCAAGCAACACACTTAGTTCAGAGATGATGGAAATCGTGGGTGATATGATGGTCAAATATACATTTTCTTCTTATTTGACCCAACCAAAAAGGTCTGTATGTTGGTTTCGTATTTTTCTGCACTGTGTTTCAGGGAAGATGACTATTTTGTTGTTTTTATAGAACTGCAGTTGTTGAACGACTCCTGCGCAATGGAGCGTCAAGAAGTTGGTTGCTTGGCAATGTGTTGATCACGGTTACAGTCAACAAGCGGCAACTTCGAACATGTCATGCGCATATTTTCGGCAGGAAAAGTGTTTGTGTGAGATGATTCACTGCAGAAGGGCACGGAGCCTGAGGTTTTAAAAGTTGAGCTTAAGAGAAACAAAAACGAGGCCTCAATTAGTCAGGTAAGGAAAATTCTTTCAGTATCATTGTTTAAATTGGCATACACTGTCTGCCCAGCGTATTCATGCTTAAACAACAAAATATATTTGCAAGAGCGACCAAGTTTTAATATTCTTCTAGTGAAAGCTCTTAGGAACGTATTTGACATTTCCATTGATAACGACAGTAATATCGTGTGTTTGAACGTTAAAGATGAACTCAGGGATATTCTAAACAATACAAATTATGGCCCTAGAGTTATTTCCGATAAAAACCTGTCGAAGTTGGTTCGTCATATTGCAATGCATGTTAAATAAATTTGGTCAGTAACTTAGGGTAATTTAAATGTCCGGATGTGATATTGACGGTATACGAATGTTTTTCTTTTTAAGATTGCGTCAGTTATTCACCAAAATCAGAAGAAAACTACAGATACCTAGGCTGTAATTGGTTACAAAGAATACGTCAGATCAAGAGGATTCGAGCTAGAGTTTCTCATGCGGTACCGGAACAATGTAGGTCGCTAGACTTAAGGAAAGACGCTCGTAATATAATAGATTTTACAAAATATATCCTTTGGTAATTCTTATGAGTTGCAATAAAACCTTTACAATTGTTCATCCTTCACTGATGAGCTCAGAATGTTTCGTTATCACGTGGTCAATGCACGACTCTTGCCCTGGAGGAGGAACCCAATCCGGATATAAATGACTTTTTTATCTAAAGTACTTCACGGAAATGCCTTCAGTTGAAATATGAAGAAAGTCGGGCTGATGTTTCAAAGATTTTATGACGCGAAGTTGAATCTTGGTTCATCGTTTCTTCAACGAAACGGGCACTGATAAGACTTCACAGATAAGATATCACAGTGGAAGCCAGTGCTCTTTCGCTGTAGCTTGCCTAGCGGCACAGAGGTCTCAACAGATGGTAGGAAATGACAACAGAGAGCGAACATGATAAAATTTTTATGAATAAAATTATTCCGAAAATAACAAAAAAGATCAACCTGGTGGGTGACATCTAGAGGTCTAATTTTATTCTTTCTCCAACTATGAGATTTGATGTCAGCCTCATTTTTGTTTCTTCTGTCCTCTATTATTTCTTGAAAACAAATACCATGAAACATGGTTCAAAATATTGAGACATTTTATAAGCACGATGTTTGTAGAATACTTTGCAACGCTTAACAAAAATCCGTAACTGGTATTTTCAATTTGTGTTTATAGCTTCAATCTCGTTCTACTGCAGTTTCCGATAGCAAAAATGAAAGGTAGGATAAATTAATTGTAATTTAAATTTTAATTTAAATTTGATGAAGTATCGTATACCTCAAAACCTTCAACACACTTTGCTGGTATTACTAAATGACGCTCAGAAAACTTCGAAACATTAATTTTGCACTTTAGCGAGTTTCGAATTATGGAGTTTTTTACTGCTGAGAGAAGAAGCACTGGCTGAAGCCGTTGCTAGATCATTCCTCATTTTTTTCATTTTCAGTAATAATCAGTATTATTCACTCGCATATATTTATGTATCTTTCTCTCTGTAGTGGCATTCGCAAGTAAGTGAAAGGAGTGAGCCGTTTGAACCCGTTCTTACTTACGGTCACTTATTGAAAATTACTAGCTATACTATTTACAAAAAGTGCTGAAAGACTTCTCTTTAGGCCTCGACTGAAAACCATTATTCCATTGCACTCTTTCATTCATCTCTATAAAAAAATCACTTTATATTTTGAAACATCTATGACATGAAGAGAAAGTGCAACATTTGGAGAGAAAAACTCACCAAGTGGAAAATTATCAAAGAAAGCCAAGTCAAACCTTCCCAACCTTAAAATTTGCAACCCGTCACCAGAGTTGTCGATGGGAATTAAAACATTTGTTGAAGTTTGCAAGTCGATTGTATTGCTACAAATATCACGAACATTTTTTTTTAATTTGTTTTTATTCTAATATCCATTCTACTTTACATATTTCAGTATAAAGTTGTTTTGTATTGACAAGCAATTGCTTTTGACTTACAGATGTGATTTACTACAATATTGAAAATGGCTTGAGTGACGAAGGTTTACTTGGTGGAGTTGTTGAGGATTATGCCATTGCAATGGCGACATAATTGATGAAATCAATGGCGAAAAGAATTCTTTAGTCAACTAGAGTCGTGTTAGAGTACCATGTTTAGAAGGCGCTTGCGACGGACGACGAAAAACAGCGATTAAATTTGCAAAATATGGCTGAAATTGTGTTTTAGTGGGGGTTAAGTGAAATGAAATATGTCGTATCGCAACAAAACATCGTTATTTCTTTGGAAATTTATATAAATATATTAAAAGCATTTTTTTCATAATGGCGAACATTTTTAGAAAATAGAAAAAATTAGACTTTTCCGGGTGAATCAGTAATTTTATGCCTAATTAGCAGTTGACCTGGAATGGTAAACATAATTTGCTTGTAAAATATAAAACTGATGATAATTTCACCCTCCAGTGACCACCCCTAAAAGCAACCATTCTGAACCATATAAGCAATTCAGAAAGACTGTAGCTTTGATAATTCAGGATTTAGAGCTATGGCGGTTATGACCGCCATGGTCATTTTACCCTAAAACAATTGAGATAACCTGTTTTGCATGAAATGCACACAAACTCCTTTACAGGGCCTTGACTAGTAAATATACCTGAGTTACACGGGCTGTTGATATCACAATTGTTTATCTCTTCACGCACTTGCAATAAATCACATCATTAGCAGGGGATGAGTTAACTTTGCAATTCCGGACTTGACTTGATATGTTCATATCAGAGAGATTCGGTATTGGAGAGGTACATATTAAGACATGTTTACATTTTCAATTGCTGCTGCCATCTTCTTCTTTGATATATGTGAACGAGTAGATAAGTTATGGATTTTTCTGATAACAGCACCGATTTCATGTATTGAAATGCAACGCTCAATACCCTACACACAACTAGTAGCGTAGTAAAATTCAAGATAAATGGTACGATAATTTATTCAGCTTTAGAGAGATTACATGTTCTGACGTTTTGGGTTCATTACGAGAGCTAAATCCCAACAAGGCTACAGGACCCGATATTATACCTCCTATTGCTTAACGAAAGATAGCAGAAGAAGTCTCTACTGTGCTTAATGCTAGCCTCCTCCGCAAGCATATCTTATGTATTAATATTAGGCATTTATATTTCGCTTGGGTTAGCTGTGTCGGGGAAGGCGAGGAAAAAGTGGGAGAGATCAGCAATTTTTTTTCTCGCTCCCCGACAAAGCTAACCAAAGCCAATTATAAATGCCTATTATAAATACATAAGAGATGCCTGCGGAGGAGGCAAGCTTAATGCATTATACAATAAAGTAATCCGACATGGAGTGTGACCGTTGGACTGGAAACGGGATGAATGGATTTCAGTGCACAAAAAGGGCGATCGCCTTTCCAAAACCAATTAGAGCACCGGTTACCATACTGATAACCGTTGACAAAATTTCGAGCATCTTCTTTGAAAGCAATTGAGTGAACTGACGGAAAAGATCTTTGACAACTTTAATTGGTAAAATACGGAAATATAGCCATGCCAAATTGCCATATTTGTATTTCGCGCGGAAATTGAGTAACTAATTTAGTTACAAACTTCCAGCCGTAAGATTCCGGCTTTTCTCTATCC